>NW_025814033.1:237500-245000 GCF_021917145.1 Hypomesus transpacificus | reverse complement strand
ATACATAAATAAATTACAATGACAGTTGTTCTAATAACTAGACTAACTAGCTCACGTTTCATGAGTAGGCTACAGTGGGCAATGTTGAAGAATTTTTAACAGCATAAATAATAACAGATTTAGTATTACAGTATATTGTTTAATTGAAACAATCTAAATAAAATCATTTTTATCACTCTATGCACATTGTCTTTTGTAGAGATCAATATGAAGAAGTTTTTCCCTGGAAAAATGCAAGTCTCCTTCAGAAAAGGCCCGTCTGGGTATTTGAGACAGGACCCCTCTGAAGAAGCTCAGAGGATCAAAGAGAACCCCTCCCCCCAGGACAAGTCTGCACCTCAAAGGGAAGACTTGGTGAAAACCAACGCCCACACAGAGGTGTTTCTGAGAGGGGGGGATGTGTCTGACCGGCTGGAGGTGTTAGGTGAATACATCCTCCAGTTTGGAAAATACAAAGGAAAGTCCTTCAGGTGGCTGCTGGAGAATGATGTAGGCTACACCTTGTACCTCATCAACAAGGTAGAGCAGGAGCAGACAGCCGGGCAGTTCAACCCAGCGGGCCACAGTAAAGACAGCCTACTGTCCTTCCTGGAGTACACCAAAGGCTTTCAGGAAATTGAGGACCTCCGGAGGTACTCTGTCAAAAGACCCGCTGCACCCGTTGCTTCTGACCATGACAACCTAGTTGGCTTTGGTTCCAGGGCTAAAAGCACCTGGGGGGAGATTTGGAACGGTAGAGCCGATGGGTACGCAGCGTTCATAATGGGAAAGAAGTGCGTGCAGCGCAGCAAAATGCACAATCTGCAGCAGTACCTTATGAAGCAAAGGACCCTGACAGCATCCACACTTCAACCCCTTAATGTTGCCGACTCCAATACCACCTCAACCCCTGCCTCTCATCCTCCAGGTCTGTTCATGTAACATACATCACTTACATAACGGTTTACATATTTGTTCCATACAAATTGTAATGTGACCTTTGTTTTATTTCCTAGTCATAGAGGATGATGAGGATTTGGAGAGGGCAATGCTGAGTCTGTCCTCTTCCAAGTTTGGGACCCAGCTGAGTGAGTTAACTAAAGGAACATGTCCATACTTATTTCAGTCACTTTCATATCAATTCAAATGTATTATTTAAACATAATGCAATGTACTCATTGTCTGTCCAGGTTCACCAGCAGTAGAAGCAGTTGGGACATCGGCTTCATCCACTGCTAGAGGTTAACCATCCATCAGTTTTGGAGGATAATTTGGTCACCCGCAGAATTATCTACCATAACTGAGTTTTAATATGCTTGTTTATTATTTTGGTCGTGTTCTGGCCTGTTCTGATGCTTGTGTTCTTTTGTTCTACTTACTACTGTCTTAAGGATGTAACATGTCAGCGATGAGGGTAAGTGTTTATATTAGTTCTATCTCTGCATGTTTTCTATAAAGCTGTGTCAAGGGTTTGGCATGCCAATTGGACAAGGATGAAAAAGTCTGTAGCACACTTTCATTTAAAATTAAAAACGTAATTTAACTATGACTTCTTTACTTACCTACATGAAAACTGCAGTTTCTCTCTCCTTTGAAATCTAGATGCCAAACCCTTGACTATTTATTATTTTATTTTGGTATTGTCACTGAGCTTTACCTGTTATCATTGAAATATCAAATTGATATAGTTAGATTTTATAGAAGAATATCAAATCTATCTATATACCATTTGATTAAAAAATCTTCATTTGTATTAATTTTTTTAACTAATCAGAATGCATTTATTAATCAGAATGCAGGGATAGCTTTGTTATTATGTTGATAACAAGTAAGGCAGAAGTGACTCTTACCAATTACACATACAAATAAGATTGGCACGCCAAACTGTGTCGAGGGGTCAGATGATAACACTTCGTTTTCCTTAACAGTGAGGAGCAAACCAACAGCTACACTCTCTAGACCAACTGACTGCCCCACAACTGCTTCTCCTTTGCAAGGTTGATATCTGTACATGTATGTCTCATATTTATTTGCTATGAAAGTGTCTCCCATTCATGTTTAAGTTTGTGTTATTTTATCTCCACAAGCTTCCTCCGCTCCAGTGAAGGTCTGCCTACCGGTACCTCCTCAGCTGCTTGCCTTGGGTCAATCTTTGATCCCACTACCAACTTTGTCAGAACACAGTATGCCCTTTCATTTTCAATGGACACAAACTCTTATTTTGTTGTCTATAAACAAGTTAGTTTTCTGAAAAGTAAAACATTGTCATTTCATGCCACTTATTGAGAGAAAAGAGAAACAGAATGTTTTCACGGCCGATTAAATGTTAATATCTCAATCTGGTTTTTGCTTTTTCACAGCTCTGTCACACCCTGCTCCTCCAGTAGACCCTGCATCCAGTGAACAGCCTGCACCCTCTCCTGCAGTATCCAATAGTGTCCCTAGCTATGACTCGGATGTCTGTCGCTGGACCTGCTCCAATCAGCAGCGGATCTGGATTAAGACGGAGATGGAAGCTTTGGGGCTGTGGCCAGGTTCACGCCCAGTACGCCATCTGATGAAGATGGTCTCTTTGTGGCGCTACCCACCTCAGCCAGAGCTTATTGAGACCTCTTCTGACCTGCCCTCCCCCAAATATTTCCAGCTCCATCCGTTTTTCATCTGGAAACCAGAGAATGACATCATGGAGCGCCTAAGAAACAATTACGTGCTCCCATGTCTCCATGGTTGTCCGCAGCCGATGATAGCATCGGCGGGGGTGGGGAGGCCTCGTGTCATTGTTGGCATGAGTGGCCAATATTACATTTTTGCATCCCGTCTGTGCTGCAAGACCTGCAGGAAGTACTGGTTTGCTGACAACCCTCAGTGGTTGGACAAACTTCCGCAGCGCTTCACTAACATCCTGCCAGCCTTTCTAACCTACAAAAAGGCCATCTGCAAAACGGTGTTGCATGAGCTGAGGCGCACGGGTAAATCACCCAATGACATGGCCAAACAGGTGACGGAGATGCTGCACCTAAAATATGAGCAAGCTCATCTCTCCTACCTGCACTGTGTGCAGAATGTCCAGGACACAGAGGTGGGCTTGGGTGGCCAGAAAACTATCAGTGCCTTCATCAGGGGGCACAACCAGGTGCCTCCTTTTGGAGGTTATGAAGACGCTGATGGTTGGAGTGGAGTGTCAGTGTCTGCACAATACCTGACAGACTGCTTGCTCCAGGAGTTTCGACGCCAGGAGCCAGCAATCAACAAGCTCCTACAGGGGACCTTTGGGCAGGTGTTGAGATCTGACCACACGCGCAAGATTGCCAGAAAGGTTACACTCTCCTCAGGGGCCATGTCATCCTACGCCATCATGAACGAGAACTGGATGATCCTCTCCTGGGTGATGGTGCAGTCAGAGGCTGAGCGCTCCTTGGAGCCAATGTATGAAGGTCTGGCCAACCGCTACACTGCTGCTGGACTGGACATGGCCAAGTACCACTGGGTGGACAGGTATGGCTATTATATAGCACACAATTCATAAGACATGTAAATCATATAATGTGAATGTAACTACATTTCTGTTGTAAATGTAGCCCATATATTTGCATATTTCTCATTTAGTTTTCTTCCATTTTGGTAATTGTGTAGGGACTGCTGTGCAGCATTCAGGATTCCAGACTCCCACCCTGGTGAACATCTAGTGTGGGATGCTTGGAAGACCACAGAGGCTGTGTTGGCAGAGGTCACTGCAGGGGAGCTGTCCAACACCTGTGCCTCAAGGTCAAAATTCAACCCGGACATAGAAATGAAGCTGGACTTGTTTCACTGCATGAGGCGTTTTTGCAGGGAGTGTGTGTCTGAGCATCATTCCCTGTACAGTTCCTTCTGCCAGTTCCTCTCCGCTGCCTTCCTTGTGGTCGACCAGGAAGATCTGCAGAGGCTGAAAGTTGCATACACTTTCTGTGGCATTGTGCCTCCAAACCCCACCAAGCAGCACATCCGGGATCACTGCAGGACCAAGATCCCTCAGCCTCAGGAGCTGGTGACCAGGATAGAGGAGGTTCTTCAGCACTTCCAAATGTCCAAGGACCCAGACAATGTCCCGCTCTTCAAGCCAACAATGTTGAAGACCTGGAGGATCCAGCGGGTCCACATACTGAGGGGCTGCCTCAGTGACCCAGAGCTGAAAGACGGGATCATGTACAGGTATGGGGGAACCTTACAGCTGAATCATGTCCAGGGGGAGGGAGCCAGAGTGCCCATCTGGATCCCAGTCCGAGGCACTTCCCAGCAGTCAGGCTACCACTTTCACCAGGCCCAATGGGTGACTGTCCCCCTACGACTGCAAACACCCAGTCCTCACTACAGTCCTCCAGCGAGCCCTCCATAGCGCTCTTTCATTGTCCTGCGCCTCTCCCCCCTGCTGCACTGAATCCTAAGCGTGAGAGTTCAGAGGAACCCCAGGACAATACAGGTAATTTTAGATTGTTCAGTTCTTTAGTATTAGACTTTAATTTAAACATTAAAGTTTTTTTTTCAAGATACGTATATGTTTATTGTATGCACCTTCCTGCTACAGTAAATGCCTTGTTTTGTGAACTTACATAGCAAATAAAACAAATTCTGATTCTGAAAGGAACATTTTGAATTGTACACATATTTACACGTACAGACATCCATGTGTGGTTTTCAAAAACAAACTATACACTGTATTTACTAACAATAAACTGTATCCAATTTATTTCTCAGCTGTGCCATACACACCGACCCTTCCAATGGCTGCCTCTCCTCGGAGTGCCCGCACCGGGCCTGTTAAAACTGGAGGCCGGGTCTTTGTGCTCGACCACACCAGGTGGACTAGCCCTATGAAAGTGGCCATTGATGGTCTGCTCACCACGTACCATGGACAGAAGGACATGCTGAGGCTTGTGGACCATGAGTATGCAGCCATGGTCCACAGTTCCATCACTGACCCAAACTCCCTCCTACACCCGACAACACGGCTGCACATCTGCAGATATATAAAATATCTGGCCAAGCTGCAGAACACCAGCTCCTCACTTAATGTCAGTCCAGAAAAGCTGCTGGAAACCCAACAGCTGTGGCAGCGCTTGACTGAGAACAGTGACACTGTCACTGTGCCTGTAACCACCCTCTCACCTGCCACTGTGAATCCTCCAGCCAAGGCATCGCCACTGACAGAGGAAACGATTGAGAGAATGGTGAGTGACATTCTGCAAAGACAGCAGCAGCAACAGCAACAGCAACAAGCCAGAGGACAAAAGAAGAAAACAAAAACCTGTCTTTCCTGTGGCCAGCCCAAGTCCCGGTTTGAAAACGATGGCTCATCCATTCATTTTTTTTACCAAAATGGGCCATCCAGGTACTTTTACTGCTCAACCAAAGTCCACCAAAAATATGGGGCAGAGGGACTTACAAACCCCAGGATGGAATTGGTGGACTTCATGGACACCCCATTTTTTGAGCGGGAGCTTGCTGCAACGCAGCAAAAAGTGCAGGGCCAGAAGGCCAAAAGGAAGGCAGCAGATGTGCCACCACAGGGGCGGCTGTGCAGGTTCTGCCACCGTGTCTTGAAACAAGGCCCTGATAGCCCTCATGTCCACACAGGATTCCCAGGAGTGGCAGGGAAGTATGTCTACTGTCCTGCTAAGGTGTTCTCCCTATATCAGGACCAAGGCATGGAGAAGGAGCTGATCTGGGGGGACTTCAAGGGTTCAGCCTTTTATGAGGCAGAGAGGTTGAGATGGCTGGCTGAGAAGGGGAAATGAATAGGAGAGTGTAAATAATGGTGTGTAATTAGTAATGTGCACATAATCTTGTGTAAATAATAGCCGTGTGAATAGGGATGTAAAATAATAGAAACTGTGAAAGGGTGTGTCATAGTAGAGTGTAAATAATGATGTGTAATTAGTCATGTGCACATAATTGTGTGTAAATAATAGTGATGTAAAATAATAGAAACTGTGAAAGGGTGTGTCATAGTAGAGTGTAAATAATGATGTGTAATTAGTCATGTGCACATAATTGTGTGTAAATAATAGTGATGTAAAATAATAGAAACTGTGAAAGGGTGTGTCATAGTAGAGTGTAAATAATGATGTGTAATTAGTCATGTGCACATAATTGTGTGTAAATAATAGTGATGTAAAATAATAGAAACTGTGAAAGGGTGTGTCATAGTAGAGTGTAAATAATGATGTGTAATTAGTCATGTGCACATAATTGTGTGTAAATAATAGTGATGTAAAATAATAGAAACTGTGAAAGGGTGTGTCATAGTAGAGTGTAAATAATGATGTGTAATTAGTCATGTGCACATAATTGTGTGTAAATAATAGTGATGTAAAATAATAGAAACTGTGAAAGGGTGTGTCATAGTAGAGTGTAAATAATGATGTGTAATTAGTCATGTGCACATAATTGTGTGTAAATAATAGTGATGTAAAATAATAGAAACTGTGAAAGGGTGTGTCATAGTAGAGTGTAAATAATGATGTGTAATTAGTCATGTGCACATAATTGTGTGTAAATAATAGTGATGTAAAATAATAGAAACTGTGAAAGGGTGTGTCATAGTAGAGTGTAAATAATGATGTGTAATTAGTCATGTGCACATCATTGTGTGTAAATAATAGTGATGTAAAATAATAGAAACTGTGAAAGGGTGTGTCATAGTAGAGTGTAAATAATGATGTGTAATTAGTCATGTGCACATAATTGTAAATAGTTTTTTGCCTTTGAACTTGAGTCTTAATACACTATAAAACAAAGTTCAGATTTCAGCATGAGTTGTCTTGGATTTATTGCTATCATCTATACAGAACACAGAAAACATTAAAAAAAAAACTATGGATGACAAAAGTTTCATATTTGGACTGACTTGATATTTAAGCTATATAAATTACTTCATTTTACAAAAACTTAGTACAAAAAACATACCAGGGCTTAAAAATAAATCAGCTTTTGGGGAATTGAACCCCGGTCTCCGGCATGACAAAAACAGACACGTAAAATCCCGTTTTTTCTGTTACACCTATCCGTAACTGGCCCCCGCGTGACAGGCGAGAATTCTACCACTGAACCACCAATGCCTGCTCTTTGTGCCGGGCGGGACGTCACGCCACCGAACGCGGTCTCGCCGTCACGCTAGGACGGGCGGCGAGAGGGTGGGACGTGTTGACTTGCACTAAAAGCCAGAGAGATCCACAGTGTCTTTGTTGAGTGTTTCCATAAGCCTCAAGGCGGGGGTTCCATGGTGTAACGGTCAGCACTCTGGACTCTGAATCCAGCAATCCGAGTCCAAATCTCTGTGGAACCTACCAGAGCTTTTTATCTGAGACCCCAAACCTGCCCTTGACAGTGGCTGCTTGGTTTCAACCTTCTTCTCAGGACACAGGGGTTGGAACCACCAATCATCGTCCTGTGAAGAACTGCTTGCAGATCCGGGCGTGGTTGAAGTCAGCCCCTGCTGGACAGATTGTTCCACGCGTCCCGCTTATTTGTGCAAGTGTAACG
>NW_025814033.1:185000-202500 GCF_021917145.1 Hypomesus transpacificus | reverse complement strand
CAATCCGAGTCCAAATCTCTGTGGAACCTACCAGAGCTTTTTATCTGAGACCCCAAACCTGCCCTTGACAGTGGCTGCTTGGTTTCAACCTTCTTCTCAGGACACAGGGGTTGGAACCACCAATCATCGTCCTGTGAAGAACTGTGGGCAGATCTGGGCGTGGTTGAAGTCAGCCCCTGCTGGACAGATTGTTCCACGTGTCCCGCTTATTTGTGCAAGTGTAACGTTGTAGAACATGCATTATTCAGTTATTGCTAAAGGGATGTGTCGAACCACTTCCCCTGATAGCGTTACCATAAAAACGTCCTTCAAATCAGGTCCTGTGAGATGACGGTGAACCACACTTCGCAAAAAGAGAACTTCTCCCCGTCAGGGAATTGAACCCTGGTCTCCCGCGTGACAGGCGGGGATACTGACCACTATACTAACGAGGACTGTGATGTCCATCGCAGTGGTAGCTCACAAGCTTACACGCGCCGACCAGGACGAATCAAGTCAAAACAAGGCCAACGACGGTTCACGTAAGAGTAATGCATTGGCCGGGAATCGAACCCGGGCCTCCCGCGCGGCAGGCGAGAATTCTTTAGCTAAAATTCTCTAAAACGTTTCCCATTCATTCTCAATGGTAGTGCTAAACCACTACGGATGTAATATTCTAACGGCCTCTGGTAGTTTTTTTTGTCGCTGTTCCGATTTTACCATAGACTCCCATAGAAAAAGAGAGAGGCAACTTTCTGTGAGTCAGTTTACCTCACTTCATCGAACGAAAGAAGACAGCAATATTTTTATCAACGATTGCATGTGAAGTTTCATCATCATCGAGCGGAAAAAACAGGTAAATCTTATTGTTTTAATGCCAGCTACTCTACCTGGAGATGTCACTAAGTGTAGGATATAGAAAACGATTGTACAATTTATAAAGTTTGCTAAGTACCTCACGTACTGTACCAGTACAGTAGTCTGAACTACAGTACAATAGAGCTAGTCGGCTCATATTTCATATTTTACACTGTCTGTATCTGGTTTACTCGCTCACGTTATTGGAACAGTAGTCGGCAATTTATAAAGTTTGCTAAGTACCTCACGTACTGTACCAGTACAGTAGTCTGAACTACAGTACAATAGAGCTAGTCGGCTCATATTTCATATTTTACACTGTCTGTATCTGGTTTACTCGCTCACGTTATTGGAACAGTAGTCGGCTAAACTCAAACTGTATTTAGATCGGTTGCGTCCCATTAACTAGTCGGCTAAAACGGACGATACTGTAGGTTGCTTGATCATGTCATGTTACAATACAGAGGCCAATGAATACATAAATAAATTACAATAACAGTTGTTCTAATAACTAGACTAACTAGCTCACGTTTCATGAGTAGGCTACAGTGGGCAATGTTGAAGAATTTTTAACAGCATAAATAATAACAGATTTAGTATTACAGTATATTGTTTAATTGAAACAATCTAAATAAAATCATTTTTATCACTCTATGCACATTGTCTTTTGTAGAGATCAATATGAAGAAGTTTTTCCCTGGAAAAATGCAAGTCTCCTTCAGAAAAGGCCCGTCTGGGTATTTGAGACAGGACCCCTCTGAAGAAGCTCAGAGGATCAAAGAGAACCCCTCCCCCCAGGACAAGTCTGCACCTCAAAGGGAAGACATGGTGAAAACCAACGCCCACACAGAGGTGTTTCTGAGAGGGGGGGATGTGTCTGACCGGCTGGAGGTGTTAGGTGAATACATCCTCCAGTTTGGAAAATACAAAGGAAAGTCCTTCAGGTGGCTGCTGGAGAATGATGTAGGCTACACCTTGTACCTCATCAACAAGGTAGATCAGGAGCAGACAGCCGGGCAGTTCAACCCAGCGGGCCACAGTAAAGACAGCCTACTGTCCTTCCTGGAGTACACCAAAGGCTTTCAGGAAATTGAGGACCTCCGGAGGTACTCTGTCAAAAGACCCGCTGCACCCGTTGCTTCTGACCATGACAACCTAGTTGGCTTTGGTTCCAGGGCTAAAAGCACCTGGGGGGAGATTTGGAACGGTAGAGCCGATGGGTACGCAGCGTTCATAATGGGAAAGAAGTGCGTGCAGCGCAGCAAAATGCACAATCTGCAGCAGTACCTTATGAAGCAAAGGACCCTGACAGCATCCACACTTCAACCCCTTAATGTTGCCGACTCCAATACCACCTCAACCCCTGCCTCTCATCCTCCAGGTCTGTTCATGTAACATACATCACTTACATAACGGTTTACATATTTGTTCCATACAAATTGTAATGTGACCTTTGTTTTATTTCCTAGTCATAGAGGATGATGAGGATTTGGAGAGGGCAATGCTGAGTCTGTCCTCTTCCAAGTTTGGGACCCAGCTGAGTGAGTTAACTAAAGGAACATGTCCATACTTATTTCAGTCACTTTCATATCAATTCAAATGTATTATTTAAACATAATGCAATGTACTCATTGTCTGTCCAGGTTCACCAGCAGTAGAAGCAGTTGGGACATCGGCTTCATCCACTGCTAGAGGTTAACCATCCATCAGTTTTGGAGGATAATTTGGTCACCCGCAGAATTATCTACCATAACTGAGTTTTAATATGCTTGTTTATTATTTTGGTCGTGTTCTGGCCTGTTCTGATGCTTGTGTTCTTTTGTTCTACTTACTACTGTCTTAAGGATGTAACATGTCAGCGATGAGGGTAAGTGTTTATATTAGTTCTATCTCTGCATGTTTTCTATAAAGCTGTGTCAAGGGTTTGGCATGCCAATTGGACAAGGATGAAAAAGTCTGTAGCACACTTTCATTTAAAATTAAAAACGTAATTTAACTATGACTTCTTTACTTACCTACATGAAAACTGCAGTTTCTCTCTCCTTTGAAATCTAGATGCCAAACCCTTGACTATTTATTATTTTATTTTGGTATTGTCACTGAGCTTTACCTGTTATCATTGAAATATCAAATTGATATAGTTAGATTTTATAGAAGAATATCAAATCTATCTATATACCATTTGATTAAAAAAATCTTCATTTGTATGAATTTTTTTAACTAATCAGAATGCATTTATTAATCAGAATGCAGGGATAGCTTTGTTATTATGTTGATAACAAGTAAGGCAGAAGTGACTCTTACCAATTACACATACAAATAAGATTGGCACGCCAAACTGTGTCGAGGGGTCATATGATAACACTTCGTTTTCCTTAACAGTGAGGAGCAAACCAACAGCTACACTCTCTAGACCAACTGACTGCCCCACAACTGCTTCTCCTTTGCAAGGTTGATATCTGTACATGTATGTCTCATATTTATTTGCTATGAAAGTGTCTCCCATTCATGTTTAAGTTTGTGTTATTTTATCTCCACAAGCTTCCTCCGCTCCAGTGAAGGTCTGCCTACCGGTACCTCCTCAGCTGCTTGCCTTGGGTCAATCTTTGATCCCACTACCAACTTTGTCAGAACACAGTATGTCCTTTCATTTTCAATGGACACAAACTCTTATTTTGTTGTCTATAAACAAGTTAGTTTTCTGAAAAGTAAAACATTGTCATTTCATGCCACTTATTGAGAGAAAAGAGAAACAGAATGTTTTCACGGCCGATTAAATGTTAATATCTCAATCTGGTTTTTGCTTTTTCACAGCTCTGTCACACCCTGCTCCTCCAGTAGACCCTGCATCCAGTGAACAGCCTGCACCCTCTCCTGCAGTATCCAATAGTGTCCCTAGCTATGACTCGGATGTCTGTCGCTGGACCTGCTCCAATCAGCAGCGGATCTGGATTAAGACGGAGATGGAAGCTTTGGGGCTGTGGCCAGGTTCACGCCCAGTACGCCATCTGATGAAGATGGTCTCTTTGTGGCGCTACCCACCTCAGCCAGAGCTTATTGAGACCTCTTCTGACCTGCCCTCCCCCAAATATTTCCAGCTCCATCCGTTTTTCATCTGGAAACCAGAGAATGACATCATGGAGCGCCTAAGAAACAATTACGTGCTCCCATGTCTCCATGGTTGTCCGCAGCCGATGATAGCATCGGCGGGGGTGGGGAGGCCTCGTGTCATTGTTGGCATGAGTGGCCAATATTACATTTTTGCATCCCGTCTGTGCTGCAAGACCTGCAGGAAGTACTGGTTTGCTGACAACCCTCAGTGGTTGGACAAACTTCCGCAGCGCTTCACTAACATCCTGCCAGCCTTTCTAACCTACAAAAAGGCCATCTGCAAAACGGTGTTGCATGAGCTGAGGCGCACGGGTAAATCACCCAATGACATGGCCAAACAGGTGACGGAGATGCTGCACCTAAAATATGAGCAAGCTCATCTCTCCTACCTGCACTGTGTGCAGAATGTCCAGGACACAGAGGTGGGCTTGGGTGGCCAGAAAACGATCAGTGCCTTCATCAGGGGGCACAACCAGGTGCCTCCTTTTGGAGGTTATGAAGACGCTGATGGTTGGAGTGGAGTGTCAGTGTCTGCACAATACCTGACAGACTGCTTGCTCCAGGAGTTTCGACGCCAGGAGCCAGCAATCAACAAGCTCCTACAGGGGACCTTTGGGCAGGTGTTGAGATCTGACCACACGCGCAAGATTGCCAGAAAGGTTACACTCTCCTCAGGGGCCATGTCATCCTACGCCATCATGAACGAGAACTGGATGATCCTCTCCTGGGTGATGGTGCAGTCAGAGGCTGAGCGCTCCTTGGAGCCAATGTATGAAGGTCTGGCCAACCGCTACACTGCTGCTGGACTGGACATGGCCAAGTACCACTGGGTGGACAGGTATGGCTATTATATAGCACACAATTCATAAGACATGTAAATCATATAATGTGAATGTAACTACATTTCTGTTGTAAATGTAGCCCATATATTTGCATATTTCTCATTTAGTTTTCTTCCATTTTGGTAATTGTGTAGGGACTGCTGTGCAGCATTCAGGATTCCAGACTCCCACCCTGGTGAACATCTAGTGTGGGATGCTTGGAAGACCACAGAGGCTGTGTTGGCAGAGGTCACTGCAGGGGAGCTGTCCAACACCTGTGCCTCAAGGTCAAAATTCAACCCGGACATAGAAATGAAGCTGGACCTGTTTCACTGCATGAGGCGTTTTTGCAGGGAGTGTGTGTCTGAGCATCATTCCCTGTACAGTTCCTTCTGCCAGTTCCTCTCCGCTGCCTTCCTTGTGGTCGACCAGGAAGATCTGCAGAGGCTGAAAGTTGCATACACTTTCTGTGGCATTGTGCCTCCAAACCCCACCAAGCAGCACATCCGGGATCACTGCAGGACCAAGATCCCTCAGCCTCAGGAGCTGGTGACCAGGATAGAGGAGGTTCTTCAGCACTTCCAAATGTCCAAGGACCCAGACAATGTCCCGCTCTTCAAGCCAACAATGTTGAAGACCTGGAGGATCCAGCGGGTCCACATACTGAGGGGCTGCCTCAGTGACCCAGAGCTGAAAGACGGGATCATGTACAGGTATGGGGGAACCTTACAGCTGAATCATGTCCAGGGGGAGGGAGCCAGAGTGCCCATCTGGATCCCAGTCCGAGGCACTTCCCAGCAGGAAGGCTACCACTTTCACCAGGCCCAATGGGTGACTGGCAACCGTGTCTCCCCTGAGCTGTTCCAGGCCCAGGGTATGACTGGAGTGGCACGCTGGAACTTTGAGAGGCTGGTGGACCTGAAACAGCCTGATGTCCTCCTTCCAGCGATGTTTGACCCTGTGCTCATGATGGAGCTGAATGCAGCCTCTGTAAGGGTGACAGGCCAGCCCAAGTACAAAGCCTTGTACGCCTCAAACAGGGACACTGGAGAAATGTTTGGGTTGAAATACCTGGAACCTGGCTGTCGTCCGGTACCTATCGACTGGGACAAATACAGAACCCCTGGCCCCGCTCAGCCCTGTCCCCCTACGACTGCAAACACCCAGTCCTCACTACAGTCCTCCAGCGAGCCCTCCATAGCGCTCTTTCATTGTCCTGCGCCTCTCCCCCCTGCTGCACTGAATCCTAAGCGTGAGAGTTCAGAGGAACCCCAGGACAATACAGGTAATTTTAGATTGTTCAGTTCTTTAGTATTAGACTTTAATTTAAACATTAAAGTTTTTTTTTCAAGATACGTATATGTTTTTTGTATGCACCTTCCTGCTACAGTAAATGCCTTGTTTTGTGAACTTACATAGCAAATAAAACAAATTCTGATTCTGAAAGGAACATTTTGAATTGTACACATATTTACACGTACAGACATCCATGTGTGGTTTTCAAAAACAAACTATACACTGTATTTACTAACAATAAACTGTATCCAATTTATTTCTCAGCTGTGCCATACACACCGACCCTTCCAATGGCTGCCTCTCCTCGGAGTGCCCGCACCGGGCCTGTTAAAACTGGAGGCCGGGTCTTTGTGCTCGACCACACCAGGTGGACTAGCCCTATGAAAGTGGCCATTGATGGTCTGCTCACCACGTACCATGGACAGAAGGACATGCTGAGGCTTGTGGACCATGAGTATGCAGCCATGGTCCACAGTTCCATCACTGACCCAAACTCCCTCCTACACCCGACAACACGGCTGCACATCTGCAGATATATAAAATATCTGGCCAAGCTGCAGAACACCAGCTCCTCACTTAATGTCAGTCCAGAAAAGCTGCTGGAAACCCAACAGCTGTGGCAGCGCTTGACTGAGAACAGTGACACTGTCACTGTGCCTGTAACCACCCTCTCACCTGCCACTGTGAATCCTCCAGCCAAGGCATCGCCACTGACAGAGGAAACGATTGAGAGAATGGTGAGTGACATTCTGCAAAGACAGCAGCAGCAACAGCAACAGCAACAAGCCAGAGGACAAAAGAAGAAAACAAAAACCTGTCTTTCCTGTGGCCAGCCCAAGTCCCGGTTTGAAAACGATGGCTCATCCATTCATTTTTTTTACCAAAATGGGCCATCCAGGTACTTTTACTGCTCAACCAAAGTCCACCAAAAATATGGGGCAGAGGGACTTACAAACCCCAGGATGGAATTGGTGGACTTCATGGACACCCCATTTTTTGAGCGGGAGCTTGCTGCAACGCAGCAAAAAGTGCAGGGCCAGAAGGCCAAAAGGAAGGCAGCAGATGTGCCACCACAGGGGCGGCTGTGCAGGTTCTGCCACCGTGTCTTGAAACAAGGCCCTGATAGCCCTCATGTCCACACAGGATTCCCAGGAGTGGCAGGGAAGTATGTCTACTGTCCTGCTAAGGTGTTCTCCCTATGTCAGGACCAAGGCATGGAGAAGGAGCTGATCTGGGGGGACTTCAAGGGTTCAGCCTTTTATGAGGCAGAGAGGTTGAGATGGCTGGCTGAGAAGGGGAAATGAATAGGAGAGTGTACATAATGGTGTGTAATTAGTAATGTGCACATAATCTTGTGTAAATAATAGCCGTGTGAATAGGGATGTAAAATAATAGAAACTGTGAAAGGGTGTGTCATTGTAGAGTGTAAATAATGATGTGTAATTAGTTATGTGCACATAATTGTGTGTAAATAATAGTGATGTAAAATAATAGAAACTGTGAAAGGGTGTGTCATAGTAGAGTGTAAATAATGATGTGTAATTAGTCATGTGCACATAATTGTGTGTAAATAATAGTGATGTAAAATAATAGAAACTGTGAAAGGGTGTGTCATAGTAGAGTGTAAATAATGATGTGTAATTAGTCATGTGCACATAATTGTGTGTAAATAATAGTGATGTAAAATAATAGAAACTGTGAAAGGGTGTGTCATAGTAGAGTGTAAATAATGATGTGTAATTAGTCATGTGCACATAATTGTGTGTAAATAATAGTGATGTAAAATAATAGAAACTGTGAAAGGGTGTGTCATAGTAGAGTGTAAATAATGATGTGTAATTAGTCATGTGCACATAATTGTGTGTAAATAATAGTGATGTAAAATAATAGAAACTGTGAAAGGGTGTGTCATAGTAGAGTGTAAATAATGATGTGTAATTAGTCATGTGCACATAATTGTGTGTAAATAATAGTGATGTAAAATGAAAAGTTTCATATTTGGACTGACTTGATATTTAAGCTATATAAATTACTTCATTTTACAAAAACTTAGTACAAAAAACATACCAGGGCTTAAAAATAAATCAGCTTTTGGGGAATTGAACCCTGGTCTCCGGCATGACAAAAACAGACACGTAAAATCCCGTTTTTTCTGTTACACCTATCCGTAACTGGCCCCCGCGTGGCAGGCGGGAATTCTACCACTGAACCACCAATGCCTGCTCTTTGTGCCGGGCGGGACGTCACGCCACCGAACGCGGTCTCGCCGTCACGCTAGGACGGGCGGCGAGAGGGTGGGACATGTCGACTTGCACTAAAAGCCAGAGAAATGCACAGTGTCTTTCGTGAGTCTTTCCATAAGCCTCAAGGCGGGGGTTCCATGGTGTAACGGTCAGCACTCTGGACTCTGAATCCAGCAATCCAAGTTCAAATCTCGGTGGAACCTACAAGAGCCTGAGACCACTGAACCACCAATGCCTGCGCTTTGTGTCGGGCGGGACGTCACGCCACCGAACGCGGTCTCGCCGTCACGCTAGGACGGGCGGCGAGAGGGTGGGACATGTCGACTTGCACTAAAAGCCAGAGAGATGCACAGTGTCTTTCGTGAGTCTTTCCATAAGTCTCAGGGCGTGGGTTCCATGGTGTAACGGTCTGGACTCTGAATCCACCAATCCGAGTCCAAATCTCTGTGGAACCTACCAGAGCTTTTTATCTGAGACCCCAAACCTGCCCTTGACAGTGGCTGCTTGGTTTCAACCTTCTTCTCAGGACACAGGGGTTGGAACCACCAATCATCGTCCTGTGAAGAACTGTGGGCAGATCTGGGCGTGGTTGAAGTCAGCCCCTGCTGGACAGATTGTTCCACGTGTCCCGCTTATTTGTGCAAGTGTAACGTTGTAGAACATGCATTATTCAGTTATTGCTAAAGGGATGTGTCGAACCACTTCCCCTGATAGCGTTACCATAAAAACGTCCTTCAAATCAGGTCCTGTGAGATGACGGTGAACCACACTTCGCAAAAAGAGAACTTCTCCCCGTCAGGGAATTGAACCCTGGTCTCCCGCGTGACAGGCGGGGATACTGACCACTATACTAACGAGGACTGTGATGTCCATCGCAGTGGTAGCTCACAAGCTTACACGCGCCGACCAGGACGAATCAAGTCAAAACAAGGCCAACGACGGTTCACGTAAGAGTAATGCATTGGCCGGGAATCGAACCCGGGCCTCCCGCGCGGCAGGCGAGAATTCTTTAGCTAAAATTCTCTAAAACGTTTCCCATTCATTCTCAATGGTAGTGCTAAACCACTACGGATGTAATATTCTAACGGCCTCTGGTAGTTTTTTTTGTCGCTGTTCCGATTTTACCATAGACTCCCATAGAAAAAGAGAGAGGCAACTTTCTGTGAGTCAGTTTACCTCACTTCATCGAACGAAAGAAGACAGCAATATTTTTATCAACGATTGCATGTGAAGTTTCATCATCATCGAGCGGAAAAAACAGGTAAATCTTATTGTTTTAATGCCAGCTACTCTACCTGGAGATGTCACTAAGTGTAGGATATAGAAAACGATTGTACAATTTATAAAGTTTGCTAAGTACCTCACGTACTGTACCAGTACAGTAGTCTGAACTACAGTACAATAGAGCTAGTCGGCTCATATTTCATATTTTACACTGTCTGTATCTGGTTTACTCGCTCACGTTATTGGAACAGTAGTCGGCAATTTATAAAGTTTGCTAAGTACCTCACGTACTGTACCAGTACAGTAGTCTGAACTACAGTACAATAGAGCTAGTCGGCTCATATTTCATATTTTACACTGTCTGTATCTGGTTTACTCGCTCACGTTATTGGAACAGTAGTCGGCTAAACTCAAACTGTATTTAGATCGGTTGCGTCCCATTAACTAGTCGGCTAAAACGGACGATACTGTAGGTTGCTTGATCATGTCATGTTACAATACAGAGGCCAATGAATACATAAATAAATTACAATGACAGTTGTTCTAATAACTAGACTAACTAGCTCACGTTTCATGAGTAGGCTACAGTGGGCAATGTTGAAGAATTTTTAACAGCATAAATAATAACAGATTTAGTATTACAGTATATTGTTTAATTGAAACAATCTAAATAAAATCATTTTTATCACTCTATGCACATTGTCTTTTGTAGAGATCAATATGAAGAAGTTTTTCCCTGGAAAAATGCAAGTCTCCTTCAGAAAAGGCCCGTCTGGGTATTTGAGACAGGACCCCTCTGAAGAAGCTCAGAGGATCAAAGAGAACCCCTCCCCCCAGGACAAGTCTGCACCTCAAAGGGAAGACATGGTGAAAACCAACGCCCACACAGAGGTGTTTCTGAGAGGGGGGGATGTGTCTGACCGGCTGGAGGTGTTAGGTGAATACATCCTCCAGTTTGGAAAATACAAAGGAAAGTCCTTCAGGTGGCTGCTGGAGAATGATGTAGGCTACACCTTGTACCTCATCAACAAGGTAGATCAGGAGCAGACAGCCGGGCAGTTCAACCCAGCGGGCCACAGTAAAGACAGCCTACTGTCCTTCCTGGAGTACACCAAAGGCTTTCAGGAAATTGAGGACCTCCGGAGGTACTCTGTCAAAAGACCCGCTGCACCCGTTGCTTCTGACCATGACAACCTAGTTGGCTTTGGTTCCAGGGCTAAAAGCACCTGGGGGGAGATTTGGAACGGTAGAGCCGATGGGTACGCAGCGTTCATAATGGGAAAGAAGTGCGTGCAGCGCAGCAAAATGCACAATCTGCAGCAGTACCTTATGAAGCAAAGGACCCTGACAGCATCCACACTTCAACCCCTTAATGTTGCCGACTCCAATACCACCTCAACCCCTGCCTCTCATCCTCCAGGTCTGTTCATGTAACATACATCACTTACATAACGGTTTACATATTTGTTCCATACAAATTGTAATGTGACCTTTGTTTTATTTCCTAGTCATAGAGGATGATGAGGATTTGGAGAGGGCAATGCTGAGTCTGTCCTCTTCCAAGTTTGGGACCCAGCTGAGTGAGTTAACTAAAGGAACATGTCCATACTTATTTCAGTCACTTTCATATCAATTCAAATGTATTATTTAAACATAATGCAATGTACTCATTGTCTGTCCAGGTTCACCAGCAGTAGAAGCAGTTGGGACATCGGCTTCATCCACTGCTAGAGGTTAACCATCCATCAGTTTTGGAGGATAATTTGGTCACCCGCAGAATTATCTACCATAACTGAGTTTTAATATGCTTGTTTATTATTTTGGTCGTGTTCTGGCCTGTTCTGATGCTTGTGTTCTTTTGTTCTACTTACTACTGTCTTAAGGATGTAACATGTCAGCGATGAGGGTAAGTGTTTATATTAGTTCTATCTCTGCATGTTTTCTATAAAGCTGTGTCAAGGGTTTGGCATGCCAATTGGACAAGGATGAAAAAGTCTGTAGCACACTTTCATTTAAAATTAAAAACGTAATTTAACTATGACTTCTTTACTTACCTACATGAAAACTGCAGTTTCTCTCTCCTTTGAAATCTAGATGCCAAACCCTTGACTATTTATTATTTTATTTTGGTATTGTCACTGAGCTTTACCTGTTATCATTGAAATATCAAATTGATATAGTTAGATTTTATAGAAGAATATCAAATCTATCTATATACCATTTGATTAAAAAAATCTTCATTTGTATTAATTTTTTTAACTAATCAGAATGCATTTATTAATCAGAATGCAGGGATAGCTTTGTTATTATGTTGATAACAAGTAAGGCAGAAGTGACTCTTACCAATTACACATACAAATAAGATTGGCACGCCAAACTGTGTCGAGGGGTCAGATGATAACACTTCGTTTTCCTTAACAGTGAGGAGCAAACCAACAGCTACACTCTCTAGACCAACTGACTGCCCCACAACTGCTTCTCCTTTGCAAGGTTGATATCTGTACATGTATGTCTCATATTTATTTGCTATGAAAGTGTCTCCCATTCATGTTTAAGTTTGTGTTATTTTATCTCCACAAGCTTCCTCCGCTCCAGTGAAGGTCTGCCTACCGGTACCTCCTCAGCTGCTTGCCTTGGGTCAATCTTTGATCCCACTACCAACTTTGTCAGAACACAGTATGTCCTTTCATTTTCAATGGACACAAACTCTTATTTTGTTGTCTATAAACAAGTTAGTTTTCTGAAAAGTAAAACATTGTCATTTCATGCCACTTATTGAGAGAAAAGAGAAACAGAATGTTTTCACGGCCGATTAAATGTTAATATCTCAATCTGGTTTTTGCTTTTTCACAGCTCTGTCACACCCTGCTCCTCCAGTAGACCCTGCATCCAGTGAACAGCCTGCACCCTCTCCTGCAGTATCCAATAGTGTCCCTAGCTATGACTCGGATGTCTGTCGCTGGACCTGCTCCAATCAGCAGCGGATCTGGATTAAGACGGAGATGGAAGCTTTGGGGCTGTGGCCAGGTTCACGCCCAGTACGCCATCTGATGAAGATGGTCTCTTTGTGGCGCTACCCACCTCAGCCAGAGCTTATTGAGACCTCTTCTGACCTGCCCTCCCCCAAATATTTCCAGCTCCATCCGTTTTTCATCTGGAAACCAGAGAATGACATCATGGAGCGCCTAAGAAACAATTACGTGCTCCCATGTCTCCATGGTTGTCCGCAGCCGATGATAGCATCGGCGGGGGTGGGGAGGCCTCGTGTCATTGTTGGCATGAGTGGCCAATATTACATTTTTGCATCCCGTCTGTGCTGCAAGACCTGCAGGAAGTACTGGTTTGCTGACAACCCTCAGTGGTTGGACAAACTTCCGCAGCGCTTCACTAACATCCTGCCAGCCTTTCTAACCTACAAAAAGGCCATCTGCAAAACGGTGTTGCATGAGCTGAGGCGCACGGGTAAATCACCCAATGACATGGCCAAACAGGTGACGGAGATGCTGCACCTAAAATATGAGCAAGCTCATCTCTCCTACCTGCACTGTGTGCAGAATGTCCAGGACACAGAGGTGGGCTTGGGTGGCCAGAAAACGATCAGTGCCTTCATCAGGGGGCACAACCAGGTGCCTCCTTTTGGAGGTTATGAAGACGCTGATGGTTGGAGTGGAGTGTCAGTGTCTGCACAATACCTGACAGACTGCTTGCTCCAGGAGTTTCGACGCCAGGAGCCAGCAATCAACAAGCTCCTACAGGGGACCTTTGGGCAGGTGTTGAGATCTGACCACACGCGCAAGATTGCCAGAAAGGTTACACTCTCCTCAGGGGCCATGTCATCCTACGCCATCATGAACGAGAACTGGATGATCCTCTCCTGGGTGATGGTGCAGTCAGAGGCTGAGCGCTCCTTGGAGCCAATGTATGAAGGTCTGGCCAACCGCTACACTGCTGCTGGACTGGACATGGCCAAGTACCACTGGGTGGACAGGTATGGCTATTATATAGCACACAATTCATAAGACATGTAAATCATATAATGTGAATGTAACTACATTTCTGTTGTAAATGTAGCCCATATATTTGCATATTTCTCATTTAGTTTTCTTCCATTTTGGTAATTGTGTAGGGACTGCTGTGCAGCATTCAGGATTCCAGACTCCCACCCTGGTGAACATCTAGTGTGGGATGCTTGGAAGACCACAGAGGCTGTGTTGGCAGAGGTCACTGCAGGGGAGCTGTCCAACACCTGTGCCTCAAGGTCAAAATTCAACCCGGACATAGAAATGAAGCTGGACCTGTTTCACTGCATGAGGCGTTTTTGCAGGGAGTGTGTGTCTGAGCATCATTCCCTGTACAGTTCCTTCTGCCAGTTCCTCTCCGCTGCCTTCCTTGTGGTCGACCAGGAAGATCTGCAGAGGCTGAAAGTTGCATACACTTTCTGTGGCATTGTGCCTCCAAACCCCACCAAGCAGCACATCCGGGATCACTGCAGGACCAAGATCCCTCAGCCTCAGGAGCTGGTGACCAGGATAGAGGAGGTTCTTCAGCACTTCCAAATGTCCAAGGACCCAGACAATGTCCCGCTCTTCAAGCCAACAATGTTGAAGACCTGGAGGATCCAGCGGGTCCACATACTGAGGGGCTGCCTCAGTGACCCAGAGCTGAAAGACGGGATCATGTACAGGTATGGGGGAACCTTACAGCTGAATCATGTCCAGGGGGAGGGAGCCAGAGTGCCCATCTGGATCCCAGTCCGAGGCACTTCCCAGCAGGAAGGCTACCAGGCTACCACTTTCACCAGGCCCAATGGGTGACTGGAACTTTGAGAGGCTGGTGGACCTGAAACAGCCTGATGTCCTCCTTCCAGCGATGTTTGACCCTGTGCTCATGATGGAGCTGAATGCAGCCTCTGTAAGGGTGACAGGCCAGCCCAAGTACAAAGCCTTGTACGCCTCAAACAGGGACACTGGAGAAATGTTTGGGTTGAAATACCTGGAACCTGGCTGTCGTCCGGTACCTATCGACTGGGACAAATACAGAACCCCTGGCCCCGCTCAGCCCTGTCCCCCTACGACTGCAAACACCCAGTCCTCACTACAGTCCTCCAGCGAGCCCTCCATAGCGCTCTTTCATTGTCCTGCGCCTCTCCCCCCTGCTGCACTGAATCCTAAGCGTGAGAGTTCAGAGGAACCCCAGGACAATACAGGTAATTTTAGATTGTTCAGTTCTTTAGTATTAGACTTTAATTTAAACATTAAAGTTTTTTTTTCAAGATACGTATATGTTTATTGTATGCACCTTCCTGCTACAGTAAATGCCTTGTTTTGTGAACTTACATAGCAAATAAAACAAATTCTGATTCTGAAAGGAACATTTTGAATTGTACACATATTTACACGTACAGACATCCATGTGTGGTTTTCAAAAACAAACTATACACTGTATTTACTAACAATAAACTGTATCCAATTTATTTCTCAGCTGTGCCATACACACCGACCCTTCCAATGGCTGCCTCTCCTCGGAGTGCCCGCACCGGGCCTGTTAAAACTGGAGGCCGGGTCTTTGTGCTCGACCACACCAGGTGGACTAGCCCTATGAAAGTGGCCATTGATGGTCTGCTCACCACGTACCATGGACAGAAGGACATGCTGAGGCTTGTGGACCATGAGTATGCAGCCATGGTCCACAGTTCCATCACTGACCCAAACTCCCTCCTACACCCGACAACACGGCTGCACATCTGCAGATATATAAAATATCTGGCCAAGCTGCAGAACACCAGCTCCTCACTTAATGTCAGTCCAGAAAAGCTGCTGGAAACCCAACAGCTGTGGCAGCGCTTGACTGAGAACAGTGACACTGTCACTGTGCCTGTAACCACCCTCTCACCTGCCACTGTGAATCCTCCAGCCAAGGCATCGCCACTGACAGAGGAAACGATTGAGAGAATGGTGAGTGACATTCTGCAAAGACAGCAGCAGCAACAGCAACAGCAACAAGCCAGAGGACAAAAGAAGAAAACAAAAACCTGTCTTTCCTGTGGCCAGCCCAAGTCCCGGTTTGAAAACGATGGCTCATCCATTCATTTTTTTTACCAAAATGGGCCATCCAGGTACTTTTACTGCTCAACCAAAGTCCACCAAAAATATGGGGCAGAGGGACTTACAAACCCCAGGATGGAATTGGTGGACTTCATGGACACCCCATTTTTTGAGCGGGAGCTTGCTGCAACGCAGCAAAAAGTGCAGGGCCAGAAGGCCAAAAGGAAGGCAGCAGATGTGCCACCACAGGGGCGGCTGTGCAGGTTCTGCCACCGTGTCTTGAAACAAGGCCCTGATAGCCCTCATGTCCACACAGGATTCCCAGGAGTGGCAGGGAAGTATGTCTACTGTCCTGCTAAGGTGTTCTCCCTATATCAGGACCAAGGCATGGAGAAGGAGCTGATCTGGGGGGACTTCAAGGGTTCAGCCTTTTATGAGGCAGAGAGGTTGAGATGGCTGGCTGAGAAGGGGAAATGAATAGGAGAGTGTAAATAATGGTGTGTAATTAGTAATGTGCACATAATCTTGTGTAAATAATAGCCGTGTGAATAGGGATGTAAAATAATAGAAACTGTGAAAGGGTGTGTCATAGTAGAGTGTAAATAATGATGTGTAATTAGTCATGTGCACATAATTGTGTGTAAATAATAGTGATGTAAAATAATAGAAACTGTGAAAGGGTGTGTCATAGTAGAGTGTAAATAATGATGTGTAATTAGTCATGTGCACATAATTGTGTGTAAATAATAGTGATGTAAAATAATAGAAACTGTGAAAGGGTGTGTCATAGTAGAGTGTAAATAATGATGTGTAATTAGTCATGTGCACATAATTGTGTGTAAATAATAGTGATGTAAAATAATAGAAACTGTGAAAGGGTGTGTCATAGTAGAGTGTAAATAATGATGTGTAATTAGTCATGTGCACATAATTGTGTGTAAATAATAGTGATGTAAAATAATAGAAACTGTGAAAGGGTGTGTCATAGTAGAGTGTAAATAATGATGTGTAATTAGTCATGTGCACATAATTGTGTGTAAATAATAGTGATGTAAAATAATAGAAACTGTGAAAGGGTGTGTCATAGTAGAGTGTAAATAATGATGTGTAATTAGTCATGTGCACATAATTGTGTGTAAATAATAGTGATGTAAAATAATAGAAACTGTGAAAGGGTGTGTCATAGTAGAGTGTAAATAATGATGTGTAATTAGTCATGTGCACATAATTGTGTGTAAATAATAGTGATGTAAAATAATAGAAACTGTGAAAGGGTGTGTCATAGTAGAGTGTAAATAATGATGTGTAATTAGTCATGTGCACATCATTGTGTGTAAATAATAGTGATGTAAAATAATAGAAACTGTGAAAGGGTGTGTCATAGTAGAGTGTAAATAATGATGTGTAATTAGTCATGTGCACATAATTGTAAATAGTTTTTTGCCTTTGAACTTGAGTCTTAATACACTATAAAACAAAGTTCAGATTTCAGCATGAGTTGTCTTGGATTTATTGCTATCATCTATACAGAACACAGAAAACATAAAAAAAAAAACTATGGATGACAAAAGTTTCATATTTGGACTGACTTGATATTTAAGCTATATAAATTACTTCATTTTACAAAAACTTAGTACAAAAAACATACCAGGGCTTAAAAATAAATCAGCTTTTGGGGAATTGAACCCCGGTCTCCGGCATGACAAAAACAGACACGTAAAATCCCGTTTTTTCTGTTACACCTATCCGTAACTGGCCCCCGCGTGACAGGCGAGAATTCTACCACTGAACCACCAATGCCTGCTCTTTGTGCCGGGCGGGACGTCACGCCACCGAACGCGGTCTCGCCGTCACGCTAGGACGGGCGGCGAGAGGGTGGGACGTGTTGACTTGCACTAAAAGCCAGAGAGATCCACAGTGTCTT
>NW_025814033.1:147500-165000 GCF_021917145.1 Hypomesus transpacificus | reverse complement strand
CAATAGAGCTAGTCGGCTCATATTTCATATTTTACACTGTCTGTATCTGGTTTACTCGCTCACGTTATTGGAACAGTAGTCGGCAATTTATAAAGTTTGCTAAGTACCTCACGTACTGTACCAGTACAGTAGTCTGAACTACAGTACAATAGAGCTAGTCGGCTCATATTTCATATTTTACACTGTCTGTATCTGGTTTACTCGCTCACGTTATTGGAACAGTAGTCGGCTAAACTCAAACTGTATTTAGATCGGTTGCGTCCCATTAACTAGTCGGCTAAAACGGACGATACTGTAGGTTGCTTGATCATGTCATGTTACAATACAGAGGCCAATGAATACATAAATAAATTACAATAACAGTTGTTCTAATAACTAGACTAACTAGCTCACGTTTCATGAGTAGGCTACAGTGGGCAATGTTGAAGAATTTTTAACAGCATAAATAATAACAGATTTAGTATTACAGTATATTGTTTAATTGAAACAATCTAAATAAAATCATTTTTATCACTCTATGCACATTGTCTTTTGTAGAGATCAATATGAAGAAGTTTTTCCCTGGAAAAATGCAAGTCTCCTTCAGAAAAGGCCCGTCTGGGTATTTGAGACAGGACCCCTCTGAAGAAGCTCAGAGGATCAAAGAGAACCCCTCCCCCCAGGACAAGTCTGCACCTCAAAGGGAAGACATGGTGAAAACCAACGCCCACACAGAGGTGTTTCTGAGAGGGGGGGATGTGTCTGACCGGCTGGAGGTGTTAGGTGAATACATCCTCCAGTTTGGAAAATACAAAGGAAAGTCCTTCAGGTGGCTGCTGGAGAATGATGTAGGCTACACCTTGTACCTCATCAACAAGGTAGATCAGGAGCAGACAGCCGGGCAGTTCAACCCAGCGGGCCACAGTAAAGACAGCCTACTGTCCTTCCTGGAGTACACCAAAGGCTTTCAGGAAATTGAGGACCTCCGGAGGTACTCTGTCAAAAGACCCGCTGCACCCGTTGCTTCTGACCATGACAACCTAGTTGGCTTTGGTTCCAGGGCTAAAAGCACCTGGGGGGAGATTTGGAACGGTAGAGCCGATGGGTACGCAGCGTTCATAATGGGAAAGAAGTGCGTGCAGCGCAGCAAAATGCACAATCTGCAGCAGTACCTTATGAAGCAAAGGACCCTGACAGCATCCACACTTCAACCCCTTAATGTTGCCGACTCCAATACCACCTCAACCCCTGCCTCTCATCCTCCAGGTCTGTTCATGTAACATACATCACTTACATAACGGTTTACATATTTGTTCCATACAAATTGTAATGTGACCTTTGTTTTATTTCCTAGTCATAGAGGATGATGAGGATTTGGAGAGGGCAATGCTGAGTCTGTCCTCTTCCAAGTTTGGGACCCAGCTGAGTGAGTTAACTAAAGGAACATGTCCATACTTATTTCAGTCACTTTCATATCAATTCAAATGTATTATTTAAACATAATGCAATGTACTCATTGTCTGTCCAGGTTCACCAGCAGTAGAAGCAGTTGGGACATCGGCTTCATCCACTGCTAGAGGTTAACCATCCATCAGTTTTGGAGGATAATTTGGTCACCCGCAGAATTATCTACCATAACTGAGTTTTAATATGCTTGTTTATTATTTTGGTCGTGTTCTGGCCTGTTCTGATGCTTGTGTTCTTTTGTTCTACTTACTACTGTCTTAAGGATGTAACATGTCAGCGATGAGGGTAAGTGTTTATATTAGTTCTATCTCTGCATGTTTTCTATAAAGCTGTGTCAAGGGTTTGGCATGCCAATTGGACAAGGATGAAAAAGTCTGTAGCACACTTTCATTTAAAATTAAAAACGTAATTTAACTATGACTTCTTTACTTACCTACATGAAAACTGCAGTTTCTCTCTCCTTTGAAATCTAGATGCCAAACCCTTGACTATTTATTATTTTATTTTGGTATTGTCACTGAGCTTTACCTGTTATCATTGAAATATCAAATTGATATAGTTAGATTTTATAGAAGAATATCAAATCTATCTATATACCATTTGATTAAAAAAATCTTCATTTGTATGAATTTTTTTAACTAATCAGAATGCATTTATTAATCAGAATGCAGGGATAGCTTTGTTATTATGTTGATAACAAGTAAGGCAGAAGTGACTCTTACCAATTACACATACAAATAAGATTGGCACGCCAAACTGTGTCGAGGGGTCATATGATAACACTTCGTTTTCCTTAACAGTGAGGAGCAAACCAACAGCTACACTCTCTAGACCAACTGACTGCCCCACAACTGCTTCTCCTTTGCAAGGTTGATATCTGTACATGTATGTCTCATATTTATTTGCTATGAAAGTGTCTCCCATTCATGTTTAAGTTTGTGTTATTTTATCTCCACAAGCTTCCTCCGCTCCAGTGAAGGTCTGCCTACCGGTACCTCCTCAGCTGCTTGCCTTGGGTCAATCTTTGATCCCACTACCAACTTTGTCAGAACACAGTATGTCCTTTCATTTTCAATGGACACAAACTCTTATTTTGTTGTCTATAAACAAGTTAGTTTTCTGAAAAGTAAAACATTGTCATTTCATGCCACTTATTGAGAGAAAAGAGAAACAGAATGTTTTCACGGCCGATTAAATGTTAATATCTCAATCTGGTTTTTGCTTTTTCACAGCTCTGTCACACCCTGCTCCTCCAGTAGACCCTGCATCCAGTGAACAGCCTGCACCCTCTCCTGCAGTATCCAATAGTGTCCCTAGCTATGACTCGGATGTCTGTCGCTGGACCTGCTCCAATCAGCAGCGGATCTGGATTAAGACGGAGATGGAAGCTTTGGGGCTGTGGCCAGGTTCACGCCCAGTACGCCATCTGATGAAGATGGTCTCTTTGTGGCGCTACCCACCTCAGCCAGAGCTTATTGAGACCTCTTCTGACCTGCCCTCCCCCAAATATTTCCAGCTCCATCCGTTTTTCATCTGGAAACCAGAGAATGACATCATGGAGCGCCTAAGAAACAATTACGTGCTCCCATGTCTCCATGGTTGTCCGCAGCCGATGATAGCATCGGCGGGGGTGGGGAGGCCTCGTGTCATTGTTGGCATGAGTGGCCAATATTACATTTTTGCATCCCGTCTGTGCTGCAAGACCTGCAGGAAGTACTGGTTTGCTGACAACCCTCAGTGGTTGGACAAACTTCCGCAGCGCTTCACTAACATCCTGCCAGCCTTTCTAACCTACAAAAAGGCCATCTGCAAAACGGTGTTGCATGAGCTGAGGCGCACGGGTAAATCACCCAATGACATGGCCAAACAGGTGACGGAGATGCTGCACCTAAAATATGAGCAAGCTCATCTCTCCTACCTGCACTGTGTGCAGAATGTCCAGGACACAGAGGTGGGCTTGGGTGGCCAGAAAACGATCAGTGCCTTCATCAGGGGGCACAACCAGGTGCCTCCTTTTGGAGGTTATGAAGACGCTGATGGTTGGAGTGGAGTGTCAGTGTCTGCACAATACCTGACAGACTGCTTGCTCCAGGAGTTTCGACGCCAGGAGCCAGCAATCAACAAGCTCCTACAGGGGACCTTTGGGCAGGTGTTGAGATCTGACCACACGCGCAAGATTGCCAGAAAGGTTACACTCTCCTCAGGGGCCATGTCATCCTACGCCATCATGAACGAGAACTGGATGATCCTCTCCTGGGTGATGGTGCAGTCAGAGGCTGAGCGCTCCTTGGAGCCAATGTATGAAGGTCTGGCCAACCGCTACACTGCTGCTGGACTGGACATGGCCAAGTACCACTGGGTGGACAGGTATGGCTATTATATAGCACACAATTCATAAGACATGTAAATCATATAATGTGAATGTAACTACATTTCTGTTGTAAATGTAGCCCATATATTTGCATATTTCTCATTTAGTTTTCTTCCATTTTGGTAATTGTGTAGGGACTGCTGTGCAGCATTCAGGATTCCAGACTCCCACCCTGGTGAACATCTAGTGTGGGATGCTTGGAAGACCACAGAGGCTGTGTTGGCAGAGGTCACTGCAGGGGAGCTGTCCAACACCTGTGCCTCAAGGTCAAAATTCAACCCGGACATAGAAATGAAGCTGGACCTGTTTCACTGCATGAGGCGTTTTTGCAGGGAGTGTGTGTCTGAGCATCATTCCCTGTACAGTTCCTTCTGCCAGTTCCTCTCCGCTGCCTTCCTTGTGGTCGACCAGGAAGATCTGCAGAGGCTGAAAGTTGCATACACTTTCTGTGGCATTGTGCCTCCAAACCCCACCAAGCAGCACATCCGGGATCACTGCAGGACCAAGATCCCTCAGCCTCAGGAGCTGGTGACCAGGATAGAGGAGGTTCTTCAGCACTTCCAAATGTCCAAGGACCCAGACAATGTCCCGCTCTTCAAGCCAACAATGTTGAAGACCTGGAGGATCCAGCGGGTCCACATACTGAGGGGCTGCCTCAGTGACCCAGAGCTGAAAGACGGGATCATGTACAGGTATGGGGGAACCTTACAGCTGAATCATGTCCAGGGGGAGGGAGCCAGAGTGCCCATCTGGATCCCAGTCCGAGGCACTTCCCAGCAGGAAGGCTACCACTTTCACCAGGCCCAATGGGTGACTGGCAACCGTGTCTCCCCTGAGCTGTTCCAGGCCCAGGGTATGACTGGAGTGGCACGCTGGAACTTTGAGAGGCTGGTGGACCTGAAACAGCCTGATGTCCTCCTTCCAGCGATGTTTGACCCTGTGCTCATGATGGAGCTGAATGCAGCCTCTGTAAGGGTGACAGGCCAGCCCAAGTACAAAGCCTTGTACGCCTCAAACAGGGACACTGGAGAAATGTTTGGGTTGAAATACCTGGAACCTGGCTGTCGTCCGGTACCTATCGACTGGGACAAATACAGAACCCCTGGCCCCGCTCAGCCCTGTCCCCCTACGACTGCAAACACCCAGTCCTCACTACAGTCCTCCAGCGAGCCCTCCATAGCGCTCTTTCATTGTCCTGCGCCTCTCCCCCCTGCTGCACTGAATCCTAAGCGTGAGAGTTCAGAGGAACCCCAGGACAATACAGGTAATTTTAGATTGTTCAGTTCTTTAGTATTAGACTTTAATTTAAACATTAAAGTTTTTTTTTCAAGATACGTATATGTTTTTTGTATGCACCTTCCTGCTACAGTAAATGCCTTGTTTTGTGAACTTACATAGCAAATAAAACAAATTCTGATTCTGAAAGGAACATTTTGAATTGTACACATATTTACACGTACAGACATCCATGTGTGGTTTTCAAAAACAAACTATACACTGTATTTACTAACAATAAACTGTATCCAATTTATTTCTCAGCTGTGCCATACACACCGACCCTTCCAATGGCTGCCTCTCCTCGGAGTGCCCGCACCGGGCCTGTTAAAACTGGAGGCCGGGTCTTTGTGCTCGACCACACCAGGTGGACTAGCCCTATGAAAGTGGCCATTGATGGTCTGCTCACCACGTACCATGGACAGAAGGACATGCTGAGGCTTGTGGACCATGAGTATGCAGCCATGGTCCACAGTTCCATCACTGACCCAAACTCCCTCCTACACCCGACAACACGGCTGCACATCTGCAGATATATAAAATATCTGGCCAAGCTGCAGAACACCAGCTCCTCACTTAATGTCAGTCCAGAAAAGCTGCTGGAAACCCAACAGCTGTGGCAGCGCTTGACTGAGAACAGTGACACTGTCACTGTGCCTGTAACCACCCTCTCACCTGCCACTGTGAATCCTCCAGCCAAGGCATCGCCACTGACAGAGGAAACGATTGAGAGAATGGTGAGTGACATTCTGCAAAGACAGCAGCAGCAACAGCAACAGCAACAAGCCAGAGGACAAAAGAAGAAAACAAAAACCTGTCTTTCCTGTGGCCAGCCCAAGTCCCGGTTTGAAAACGATGGCTCATCCATTCATTTTTTTTACCAAAATGGGCCATCCAGGTACTTTTACTGCTCAACCAAAGTCCACCAAAAATATGGGGCAGAGGGACTTACAAACCCCAGGATGGAATTGGTGGACTTCATGGACACCCCATTTTTTGAGCGGGAGCTTGCTGCAACGCAGCAAAAAGTGCAGGGCCAGAAGGCCAAAAGGAAGGCAGCAGATGTGCCACCACAGGGGCGGCTGTGCAGGTTCTGCCACCGTGTCTTGAAACAAGGCCCTGATAGCCCTCATGTCCACACAGGATTCCCAGGAGTGGCAGGGAAGTATGTCTACTGTCCTGCTAAGGTGTTCTCCCTATGTCAGGACCAAGGCATGGAGAAGGAGCTGATCTGGGGGGACTTCAAGGGTTCAGCCTTTTATGAGGCAGAGAGGTTGAGATGGCTGGCTGAGAAGGGGAAATGAATAGGAGAGTGTACATAATGGTGTGTAATTAGTAATGTGCACATAATCTTGTGTAAATAATAGCCGTGTGAATAGGGATGTAAAATAATAGAAACTGTGAAAGGGTGTGTCATTGTAGAGTGTAAATAATGATGTGTAATTAGTTATGTGCACATAATTGTGTGTAAATAATAGTGATGTAAAATAATAGAAACTGTGAAAGGGTGTGTCATAGTAGAGTGTAAATAATGATGTGTAATTAGTCATGTGCACATAATTGTGTGTAAATAATAGTGATGTAAAATAATAGAAACTGTGAAAGGGTGTGTCATAGTAGAGTGTAAATAATGATGTGTAATTAGTCATGTGCACATAATTGTGTGTAAATAATAGTGATGTAAAATAATAGAAACTGTGAAAGGGTGTGTCATAGTAGAGTGTAAATAATGATGTGTAATTAGTCATGTGCACATAATTGTGTGTAAATAATAGTGATGTAAAATAATAGAAACTGTGAAAGGGTGTGTCATAGTAGAGTGTAAATAATGATGTGTAATTAGTCATGTGCACATAATTGTGTGTAAATAATAGTGATGTAAAATAATAGAAACTGTGAAAGGGTGTGTCATAGTAGAGTGTAAATAATGATGTGTAATTAGTCATGTGCACATAATTGTGTGTAAATAATAGTGATGTAAAATGAAAAGTTTCATATTTGGACTGACTTGATATTTAAGCTATATAAATTACTTCATTTTACAAAAACTTAGTACAAAAAACATACCAGGGCTTAAAAATAAATCAGCTTTTGGGGAATTGAACCCTGGTCTCCGGCATGACAAAAACAGACACGTAAAATCCCGTTTTTTCTGTTACACCTATCCGTAACTGGCCCCCGCGTGGCAGGCGGGAATTCTACCACTGAACCACCAATGCCTGCTCTTTGTGCCGGGCGGGACGTCACGCCACCGAACGCGGTCTCGCCGTCACGCTAGGACGGGCGGCGAGAGGGTGGGACATGTCGACTTGCACTAAAAGCCAGAGAAATGCACAGTGTCTTTCGTGAGTCTTTCCATAAGCCTCAAGGCGGGGGTTCCATGGTGTAACGGTCAGCACTCTGGACTCTGAATCCAGCAATCCAAGTTCAAATCTCGGTGGAACCTACAAGAGCCTGAGACCACTGAACCACCAATGCCTGCGCTTTGTGTCGGGCGGGACGTCACGCCACCGAACGCGGTCTCGCCGTCACGCTAGGACGGGCGGCGAGAGGGTGGGACATGTCGACTTGCACTAAAAGCCAGAGAGATGCACAGTGTCTTTCGTGAGTCTTTCCATAAGTCTCAGGGCGTGGGTTCCATGGTGTAACGGTCTGGACTCTGAATCCACCAATCCGAGTCCAAATCTCTGTGGAACCTACCAGAGCTTTTTATCTGAGACCCCAAACCTGCCCTTGACAGTGGCTGCTTGGTTTCAACCTTCTTCTCAGGACACAGGGGTTGGAACCACCAATCATCGTCCTGTGAAGAACTGTGGGCAGATCTGGGCGTGGTTGAAGTCAGCCCCTGCTGGACAGATTGTTCCACGTGTCCCGCTTATTTGTGCAAGTGTAACGTTGTAGAACATGCATTATTCAGTTATTGCTAAAGGGATGTGTCGAACCACTTCCCCTGATAGCGTTACCATAAAAACGTCCTTCAAATCAGGTCCTGTGAGATGACGGTGAACCACACTTCGCAAAAAGAGAACTTCTCCCCGTCAGGGAATTGAACCCTGGTCTCCCGCGTGACAGGCGGGGATACTGACCACTATACTAACGAGGACTGTGATGTCCATCGCAGTGGTAGCTCACAAGCTTACACGCGCCGACCAGGACGAATCAAGTCAAAACAAGGCCAACGACGGTTCACGTAAGAGTAATGCATTGGCCGGGAATCGAACCCGGGCCTCCCGCGCGGCAGGCGAGAATTCTTTAGCTAAAATTCTCTAAAACGTTTCCCATTCATTCTCAATGGTAGTGCTAAACCACTACGGATGTAATATTCTAACGGCCTCTGGTAGTTTTTTTTGTCGCTGTTCCGATTTTACCATAGACTCCCATAGAAAAAGAGAGAGGCAACTTTCTGTGAGTCAGTTTACCTCACTTCATCGAACGAAAGAAGACAGCAATATTTTTATCAACGATTGCATGTGAAGTTTCATCATCATCGAGCGGAAAAAACAGGTAAATCTTATTGTTTTAATGCCAGCTACTCTACCTGGAGATGTCACTAAGTGTAGGATATAGAAAACGATTGTACAATTTATAAAGTTTGCTAAGTACCTCACGTACTGTACCAGTACAGTAGTCTGAACTACAGTACAATAGAGCTAGTCGGCTCATATTTCATATTTTACACTGTCTGTATCTGGTTTACTCGCTCACGTTATTGGAACAGTAGTCGGCAATTTATAAAGTTTGCTAAGTACCTCACGTACTGTACCAGTACAGTAGTCTGAACTACAGTACAATAGAGCTAGTCGGCTCATATTTCATATTTTACACTGTCTGTATCTGGTTTACTCGCTCACGTTATTGGAACAGTAGTCGGCTAAACTCAAACTGTATTTAGATCGGTTGCGTCCCATTAACTAGTCGGCTAAAACGGACGATACTGTAGGTTGCTTGATCATGTCATGTTACAATACAGAGGCCAATGAATACATAAATAAATTACAATGACAGTTGTTCTAATAACTAGACTAACTAGCTCACGTTTCATGAGTAGGCTACAGTGGGCAATGTTGAAGAATTTTTAACAGCATAAATAATAACAGATTTAGTATTACAGTATATTGTTTAATTGAAACAATCTAAATAAAATCATTTTTATCACTCTATGCACATTGTCTTTTGTAGAGATCAATATGAAGAAGTTTTTCCCTGGAAAAATGCAAGTCTCCTTCAGAAAAGGCCCGTCTGGGTATTTGAGACAGGACCCCTCTGAAGAAGCTCAGAGGATCAAAGAGAACCCCTCCCCCCAGGACAAGTCTGCACCTCAAAGGGAAGACATGGTGAAAACCAACGCCCACACAGAGGTGTTTCTGAGAGGGGGGGATGTGTCTGACCGGCTGGAGGTGTTAGGTGAATACATCCTCCAGTTTGGAAAATACAAAGGAAAGTCCTTCAGGTGGCTGCTGGAGAATGATGTAGGCTACACCTTGTACCTCATCAACAAGGTAGATCAGGAGCAGACAGCCGGGCAGTTCAACCCAGCGGGCCACAGTAAAGACAGCCTACTGTCCTTCCTGGAGTACACCAAAGGCTTTCAGGAAATTGAGGACCTCCGGAGGTACTCTGTCAAAAGACCCGCTGCACCCGTTGCTTCTGACCATGACAACCTAGTTGGCTTTGGTTCCAGGGCTAAAAGCACCTGGGGGGAGATTTGGAACGGTAGAGCCGATGGGTACGCAGCGTTCATAATGGGAAAGAAGTGCGTGCAGCGCAGCAAAATGCACAATCTGCAGCAGTACCTTATGAAGCAAAGGACCCTGACAGCATCCACACTTCAACCCCTTAATGTTGCCGACTCCAATACCACCTCAACCCCTGCCTCTCATCCTCCAGGTCTGTTCATGTAACATACATCACTTACATAACGGTTTACATATTTGTTCCATACAAATTGTAATGTGACCTTTGTTTTATTTCCTAGTCATAGAGGATGATGAGGATTTGGAGAGGGCAATGCTGAGTCTGTCCTCTTCCAAGTTTGGGACCCAGCTGAGTGAGTTAACTAAAGGAACATGTCCATACTTATTTCAGTCACTTTCATATCAATTCAAATGTATTATTTAAACATAATGCAATGTACTCATTGTCTGTCCAGGTTCACCAGCAGTAGAAGCAGTTGGGACATCGGCTTCATCCACTGCTAGAGGTTAACCATCCATCAGTTTTGGAGGATAATTTGGTCACCCGCAGAATTATCTACCATAACTGAGTTTTAATATGCTTGTTTATTATTTTGGTCGTGTTCTGGCCTGTTCTGATGCTTGTGTTCTTTTGTTCTACTTACTACTGTCTTAAGGATGTAACATGTCAGCGATGAGGGTAAGTGTTTATATTAGTTCTATCTCTGCATGTTTTCTATAAAGCTGTGTCAAGGGTTTGGCATGCCAATTGGACAAGGATGAAAAAGTCTGTAGCACACTTTCATTTAAAATTAAAAACGTAATTTAACTATGACTTCTTTACTTACCTACATGAAAACTGCAGTTTCTCTCTCCTTTGAAATCTAGATGCCAAACCCTTGACTATTTATTATTTTATTTTGGTATTGTCACTGAGCTTTACCTGTTATCATTGAAATATCAAATTGATATAGTTAGATTTTATAGAAGAATATCAAATCTATCTATATACCATTTGATTAAAAAAATCTTCATTTGTATGAATTTTTTTAACTAATCAGAATGCATTTATTAATCAGAATGCAGGGATAGCTTTGTTATTATGTTGATAACAAGTAAGGCAGAAGTGACTCTTACCAATTACACATACAAATAAGATTGGCACGCCAAACTGTGTCGAGGGGTCATATGATAACACTTCGTTTTCCTTAACAGTGAGGAGCAAACCAACAGCTACACTCTCTAGACCAACTGACTGCCCCACAACTGCTTCTCCTTTGCAAGGTTGATATCTGTACATGTATGTCTCATATTTATTTGCTATGAAAGTGTCTCCCATTCATGTTTAAGTTTGTGTTATTTTATCTCCACAAGCTTCCTCCGCTCCAGTGAAGGTCTGCCTACCGGTACCTCCTCAGCTGCTTGCCTTGGGTCAATCTTTGATCCCACTACCAACTTTGTCAGAACACAGTATGTCCTTTCATTTTCAATGGACACAAACTCTTATTTTGTTGTCTATAAACAAGTTAGTTTTCTGAAAAGTAAAACATTGTCATTTCATGCCACTTATTGAGAGAAAAGAGAAACAGAATGTTTTCACGGCCGATTAAATGTTAATATCTCAATCTGGTTTTTGCTTTTTCACAGCTCTGTCACACCCTGCTCCTCCAGTAGACCCTGCATCCAGTGAACAGCCTGCACCCTCTCCTGCAGTATCCAATAGTGTCCCTAGCTATGACTCGGATGTCTGTCGCTGGACCTGCTCCAATCAGCAGCGGATCTGGATTAAGACGGAGATGGAAGCTTTGGGGCTGTGGCCAGGTTCACGCCCAGTACGCCATCTGATGAAGATGGTCTCTTTGTGGCGCTACCCACCTCAGCCAGAGCTTATTGAGACCTCTTCTGACCTGCCCTCCCCCAAATATTTCCAGCTCCATCCGTTTTTCATCTGGAAACCAGAGAATGACATCATGGAGCGCCTAAGAAACAATTACGTGCTCCCATGTCTCCATGGTTGTCCGCAGCCGATGATAGCATCGGCGGGGGTGGGGAGGCCTCGTGTCATTGTTGGCATGAGTGGCCAATATTACATTTTTGCATCCCGTCTGTGCTGCAAGACCTGCAGGAAGTACTGGTTTGCTGACAACCCTCAGTGGTTGGACAAACTTCCGCAGCGCTTCACTAACATCCTGCCAGCCTTTCTAACCTACAAAAAGGCCATCTGCAAAACGGTGTTGCATGAGCTGAGGCGCACGGGTAAATCACCCAATGACATGGCCAAACAGGTGACGGAGATGCTGCACCTAAAATATGAGCAAGCTCATCTCTCCTACCTGCACTGTGTGCAGAATGTCCAGGACACAGAGGTGGGCTTGGGTGGCCAGAAAACGATCAGTGCCTTCATCAGGGGGCACAACCAGGTGCCTCCTTTTGGAGGTTATGAAGACGCTGATGGTTGGAGTGGAGTGTCAGTGTCTGCACAATACCTGACAGACTGCTTGCTCCAGGAGTTTCGACGCCAGGAGCCAGCAATCAACAAGCTCCTACAGGGGACCTTTGGGCAGGTGTTGAGATCTGACCACACGCGCAAGATTGCCAGAAAGGTTACACTCTCCTCAGGGGCCATGTCATCCTACGCCATCATGAACGAGAACTGGATGATCCTCTCCTGGGTGATGGTGCAGTCAGAGGCTGAGCGCTCCTTGGAGCCAATGTATGAAGGTCTGGCCAACCGCTACACTGCTGCTGGACTGGACATGGCCAAGTACCACTGGGTGGACAGGTATGGCTATTATATAGCACACAATTCATAAGACATGTAAATCATATAATGTGAATGTAACTACATTTCTGTTGTAAATGTAGCCCATATATTTGCATATTTCTCATTTAGTTTTCTTCCATTTTGGTAATTGTGTAGGGACTGCTGTGCAGCATTCAGGATTCCAGACTCCCACCCTGGTGAACATCTAGTGTGGGATGCTTGGAAGACCACAGAGGCTGTGTTGGCAGAGGTCACTGCAGGGGAGCTGTCCAACACCTGTGCCTCAAGGTCAAAATTCAACCCGGACATAGAAATGAAGCTGGACCTGTTTCACTGCATGAGGCGTTTTTGCAGGGAGTGTGTGTCTGAGCATCATTCCCTGTACAGTTCCTTCTGCCAGTTCCTCTCCGCTGCCTTCCTTGTGGTCGACCAGGAAGATCTGCAGAGGCTGAAAGTTGCATACACTTTCTGTGGCATTGTGCCTCCAAACCCCACCAAGCAGCACATCCGGGATCACTGCAGGACCAAGATCCCTCAGCCTCAGGAGCTGGTGACCAGGATAGAGGAGGTTCTTCAGCACTTCCAAATGTCCAAGGACCCAGACAATGTCCCGCTCTTCAAGCCAACAATGTTGAAGACCTGGAGGATCCAGCGGGTCCACATACTGAGGGGCTGCCTCAGTGACCCAGAGCTGAAAGACGGGATCATGTACAGGTATGGGGGAACCTTACAGCTGAATCATGTCCAGGGGGAGGGAGCCAGAGTGCCCATCTGGATCCCAGTCCGAGGCACTTCCCAGCAGGAAGGCTACCACTTTCACCAGGCCCAATGGGTGACTGGCAACCGTGTCTCCCCTGAGCTGTTCCAGGCCCAGGGTATGACTGGAGTGGCACGCTGGAACTTTGAGAGGCTGGTGGACCTGAAACAGCCTGATGTCCTCCTTCCAGCGATGTTTGACCCTGTGCTCATGATGGAGCTGAATGCAGCCTCTGTAAGGGTGACAGGCCAGCCCAAGTACAAAGCCTTGTACGCCTCAAACAGGGACACTGGAGAAATGTTTGGGTTGAAATACCTGGAACCTGGCTGTCGTCCGGTACCTATCGACTGGGACAAATACAGAACCCCTGGCCCCGCTCAGCCCTGTCCCCCTACGACTGCAAACACCCAGTCCTCACTACAGTCCTCCAGCGAGCCCTCCATAGCGCTCTTTCATTGTCCTGCGCCTCTCCCCCCTGCTGCACTGAATCCTAAGCGTGAGAGTTCAGAGGAACCCCAGGACAATACAGGTAATTTTAGATTGTTCAGTTCTTTAGTATTAGACTTTAATTTAAACATTAAAGTTTTTTTTTCAAGATACGTATATGTTTTTTGTATGCACCTTCCTGCTACAGTAAATGCCTTGTTTTGTGAACTTACATAGCAAATAAAACAAATTCTGATTCTGAAAGGAACATTTTGAATTGTACACATATTTACACGTACAGACATCCATGTGTGGTTTTCAAAAACAAACTATACACTGTATTTACTAACAATAAACTGTATCCAATTTATTTCTCAGCTGTGCCATACACACCGACCCTTCCAATGGCTGCCTCTCCTCGGAGTGCCCGCACCGGGCCTGTTAAAACTGGAGGCCGGGTCTTTGTGCTCGACCACACCAGGTGGACTAGCCCTATGAAAGTGGCCATTGATGGTCTGCTCACCACGTACCATGGACAGAAGGACATGCTGAGGCTTGTGGACCATGAGTATGCAGCCATGGTCCACAGTTCCATCACTGACCCAAACTCCCTCCTACACCCGACAACACGGCTGCACATCTGCAGATATATAAAATATCTGGCCAAGCTGCAGAACACCAGCTCCTCACTTAATGTCAGTCCAGAAAAGCTGCTGGAAACCCAACAGCTGTGGCAGCGCTTGACTGAGAACAGTGACACTGTCACTGTGCCTGTAACCACCCTCTCACCTGCCACTGTGAATCCTCCAGCCAAGGCATCGCCACTGACAGAGGAAACGATTGAGAGAATGGTGAGTGACATTCTGCAAAGACAGCAGCAGCAACAGCAACAGCAACAAGCCAGAGGACAAAAGAAGAAAACAAAAACCTGTCTTTCCTGTGGCCAGCCCAAGTCCCGGTTTGAAAACGATGGCTCATCCATTCATTTTTTTTACCAAAATGGGCCATCCAGGTACTTTTACTGCTCAACCAAAGTCCACCAAAAATATGGGGCAGAGGGACTTACAAACCCCAGGATGGAATTGGTGGACTTCATGGACACCCCATTTTTTGAGCGGGAGCTTGCTGCAACGCAGCAAAAAGTGCAGGGCCAGAAGGCCAAAAGGAAGGCAGCAGATGTGCCACCACAGGGGCGGCTGTGCAGGTTCTGCCACCGTGTCTTGAAACAAGGCCCTGATAGCCCTCATGTCCACACAGGATTCCCAGGAGTGGCAGGGAAGTATGTCTACTGTCCTGCTAAGGTGTTCTCCCTATGTCAGGACCAAGGCATGGAGAAGGAGCTGATCTGGGGGGACTTCAAGGGTTCAGCCTTTTATGAGGCAGAGAGGTTGAGATGGCTGGCTGAGAAGGGGAAATGAATAGGAGAGTGTACATAATGGTGTGTAATTAGTAATGTGCACATAATCTTGTGTAAATAATAGCCGTGTGAATAGGGATGTAAAATAATAGAAACTGTGAAAGGGTGTGTCATTGTAGAGTGTAAATAATGATGTGTAATTAGTTATGTGCACATAATTGTGTGTAAATAATAGTGATGTAAAATAATAGAAACTGTGAAAGGGTGTGTCATAGTAGAGTGTAAATAATGATGTGTAATTAGTCATGTGCACATAATTGTGTGTAAATAATAGTGATGTAAAATAATAGAAACTGTGAAAGGGTGTGTCATAGTAGAGTGTAAATAATGATGTGTAATTAGTCATGTGCACATAATTGTGTGTAAATAATAGTGATGTAAAATAATAGAAACTGTGAAAGGGTGTGTCATAGTAGAGTGTAAATAATGATGTGTAATTAGTCATGTGCACATAATTGTGTGTAAATAATAGTGATGTAAAATAATAGAAACTGTGAAAGGGTGTGTCATAGTAGAGTGTAAATAATGATGTGTAATTAGTCATGTGCACATAATTGTGTGTAAATAATAGTGATGTAAAATAATAGAAACTGTGAAAGGGTGTGTCATAGTAGAGTGTAAATAATGATGTGTAATTAGTCATGTGCACATAATTGTGTGTAAATAATAGTGATGTAAAATGAAAAGTTTCATATTTGGACTGACTTGATATTTAAGCTATATAAATTACTTCATTTTACAAAAACTTAGTACAAAAAACATACCAGGGCTTAAAAATAAATCAGCTTTTGGGGAATTGAACCCTGGTCTCCGGCATGACAAAAACAGACACGTAAAATCCCGTTTTTTCTGTTACACCTATCCGTAACTGGCCCCCGCGTGGCAGGCGGGAATTCTACCACTGAACCACCAATGCCTGCTCTTTGTGCCGGGCGGGACGTCACGCCACCGAACGCGGTCTCGCCGTCACGCTAGGACGGGCGGCGAGAGGGTGGGACATGTCGACTTGCACTAAAAGCCAGAGAAATGCACAGTGTCTTTCGTGAGTCTTTCCATAAGCCTCAAGGCGGGGGTTCCATGGTGTAACGGTCAGCACTCTGGACTCTGAATCCAGCAATCCAAGTTCAAATCTCGGTGGAACCTACAAGAGCCTGAGACCACTGAACCACCAATGCCTGCGCTTTGTGTCGGGCGGGACGTCACGCCACCGAACGCGGTCTCGCCGTCACGCTAGGACGGGCGGCGAGAGGGTGGGACATGTCGACTTGCACTAAAAGCCAGAGAGATGCACAGTGTCTTTCGTGAGTCTTTCCATAAGTCTCAGGGCGTGGGTTCCATGGTGTAACGGTCTGGACTCTGAATCCAGCAATCCGAGTCCAAATCTCTGTGGAACCTACCAGAGCTTTTTATCTGAGACCCCAAACCTGCCCCTGACAGTGGCTGCTTGGTTTCAACCTTCTTCTCAGGACAAAGGGGTTGGAACCACCAATCATCGTCCTGTGAAGAACTGCTGGCAGATCCGGGCGTGGTTGAAGTCAGCCCCTGCTGGACAGATTGTTCCACGCGTCCCGCTTATTTGTGCAAGTGTAACGCTGTAGAACATGCGTTATTCAGTTATTGCTAAAGGGATGTGTCAAACCACGCCCCCCGATAGCGTTACCATAAAAACGTCCTTCAAATCAAGTCCTGTGAGATGACGGTGAACCACACTTCGCAAAAAGGGAATTGAAACCTGGTCTCCCGCGTGACAGGCGGGGATACTGACCACTATACTAACGAGGACTCTGATGTCCATCGCCGTGGTAGCTCACAAGCTTACACGCGCCGACCAGGACGAATCAAGTCAAAACAAGGCCAACGACGGTTCACGTAAGAGTAATGCATTGGCCGGGAATCGAACCCGGGCCTCCCGCGTGGCAGGCGAGAATTCTACCACTGAACCACCAATGCCTGCTCTTTGGGCCTGGCGGAACGTCACTCCAACGAACGCGGTCTCGCCGTCACGCTAGGACGGGCGGCGAGAGGGTGGGACGTGTCGACTTGCACTAAAAGCCAAAGAGATGCACAGTGTCTTTGTTGAGTGTTTCCATAAGCCTCAAGGTGGGGGTTCCATGGTGTAACGGTCAGCACTCTGGACTCTGATTCCAGAAATCCGAGGTCAAATCTCGGTGGAACCTACAAGAACCTTTTATCTGAGACCACTGAACCACCAATGCCTGCGCTTTGTGTCGGGCGGGACGTCACGCCAACGAACGCGGTCTCGCCGTCACGATAGGACGAGCGGCGAGAGGGTGGGACGTGTCGACTTGCACTAAAAGCCAGAGAGATCCGCAGTGTCTTTGTTGAGTGTTTCCATAAGCCTCAAGGCGGG
>NW_025814033.1:130000-137500 GCF_021917145.1 Hypomesus transpacificus | reverse complement strand
CAAACCACGCCCCCCGATAGCGTTACCATAAAAACGTCCTTCAAATCAAGTCCTGTGAGATGACGGTGAACCACACTTCGCAAAAAGAGAATTTCTCCCCGTCAGGGAATTGAACCCTGGTCTCCCGCGTGACAGGCGGGGATACGGACCACTATACTACGAGGACTCTGCTGTCCATTGCAGTGGTAGGTCACAATCTTACATGCGCCGACCAGGACTAATCAAGTCAAAACAAGGCCAACGACGGTCCACGTAAGAGTTATGCATTGGCCGGGAATCGAACCCCGGCCTCCCGCGCGGCAGGCGAGAATTCTTTAGCTAAAATTCTCTAAAACGTTTCCCATTCATTCTCAATGGTAGTGCTAAACCACTACGGATGTAATATTCTAACGGCCTCTGGTAGTTTTTTTTGTCGCTGTTCCGATTTTACCATAGACTCCCATAGAAAAAGAGAGAGGCAACTTTCTGTGAGTCAGTTTACCTCACTTCATCGAACGAAAGAAGACAGCAATATTTTTATCAACGATTGCATGTGAAGTTTCATCATCATCGAGCGGAAAAAACAGGTAAATCTTATTGTTTTAATGCCAGCTACTCTACCTGGAGATGTCACTAAGTGTAGGATATAGAAAACGATTGTACAATTTATAAAGTTTGCTAAGTACCTCACGTACTGTACCAGTACAGTAGTCTGAACTACAGTACAATAGAGCTAGTCGGCTCATATTTCATATTTTACACTGTCTGTATCTGGTTTACTCGCTCACGTTATTGGAACAGTAGTCGGCAATTTATAAAGTTTGCTAAGTACCTCACGTACTGTACCAGTACAGTAGTCTGAACTACAGTACAATAGAGCTAGTCGGCTCATATTTCATATTTTACACTGTCTGTATCTGGTTTACTCGCTCACGTTATTGGAACAGTAGTCGGCTAAACTCAAACTGTATTTAGATCGGTTGCGTCCCATTAACTAGTCGGCTAAAATGGACGATACTGTAGGTTGCTTGATCATGTCATGTTACAATACAGAGGCCAATGAATACATAAATAAATTACAATGACAGTTGTTCTAATAACTAGACTAACTAGCTCACGTTTCATGAGTAGGCTACAGTGGGCAATGTTGAAGAATTTTGAAGATAACAGCATAAATAATAACAGATTTAGTATTACAGTATATTGTTTAATTGAAACAATCTAAATAAAATCATTTTTATCACTCTATGCACATTGTCTTTTGTAGAGATCAATATGAAGAAGTTTTTCCCTGGAAAAATGCAAGTCTCCTTCAGAAAAGGCCCGTCTGGGTATTTGAGACAGGACCCTTCTGAAGAAGCTCAGAGGATCAAAGAGAACCCCTCCCCCCAGGACAAGTCTGCACCTCAAAGGGAAGACTTGGTGAAAACCAACGCCCACACAGAGGTGTTTCTGAGAGGGGGGGATGTGTCTGACCGGCTGGAGGTGTTAGGTGAATACATCCTCCAGTTTGGAAAATACAAAGGAAAGTCCTTCAGGTGGCTGCTGGAGAATGATGTAGGCTACACCTTGTACCTCATCAACAAGGTAGAGCAGGAGCAGACAGCCGGGCAGTTCAACCCAGCGGGCCACAGTAAAGACAGCCTACTGTCCTTCCTGGAGTACACCAAAGGCTTTCAGGAAATTGAGGACCTCCGGAGGTACTCTGTCAAAAGACCCGCTGCACCCGTTGCTTCTGACCATGACAACCTAGTTGGCTTTGGTTCCAGGGCTAAAAGCACCTGGGGGGAGATTTGGAACGGTAGAGCCGATGGGTACGCAGCGTTCATAATGGGAAAGAAGTGCGTGCAGCGCAGCAAAATGCACAATCTGCAGCAGTACCTTATGAAGCAAAGGACCCTGACAGCATCCACACTTCAACCCCTTAATGTTGCCGACTCCAATACCACCTCAACCCCTGCCTCTCATCCTCCAGGTCTGTTCATGTAACATACATCACTTACATAACGGTTTACATATTTGTTCCATACAAATTGTAATGTGACCTTTGTTTTATTTCCTAGTCATAGAGGATGATGAGGATTTGGAGAGGGCAATGCTGAGTCTGTCCTCTTCCAAGTTTGGGACCCAGCTGAGTGAGTTAACTAAAGGAACATGTCCATACTTATTTCAGTCACTTTCATATCAATTCAAATGTATTATTTAAACATAATGCAATGTACTCATTGTCTGTCCAGGTTCACCAGCAGTAGAAGCAGTTGGGACATCGGCTTCATCCACTGCTAGAGGTTAACCATCCATCAGTTTTGGAGGATAATTTGGTCACCCGCAGAATTATCTACCATAACTGAGTTTTAATATGCTTGTTTATTATTTTGGTCGTGTTCTGGCCTGTTCTGATGCTTGTGTTCTTTTGTTCTACTTACTACTGTCTTAAGGATGTAACATGTCAGCGATGAGGGTAAGTGTTTATATTAGTTCTATCTCTGCATGTTTTCTATAAAGCTGTGTCAAGGGTTTGGCATGCCAATTGGACAAGGATGAAAAAGTCTGTAGCACACTTTCATTTAAAATTAAAAACGTAATTTAACTATGACTTCTTTACTTACCTACATGAAAACTGCAGTTTCTCTCTCCTTTGAAATCTAGATGCCAAACCCTTGACTATTTATTATTTTATTTTGGTATTGTCACTGAGCTTTACCTGTTATCATTGAAATATCAAATTGATATAGTTAGATTTTATAGAAGAATATCAAATCTATCTATATACCATTTGATTAAAAAATCTTCATTTGTATTAATTGTTTTAACTAATCAGAATGCATTTATTAATCAGAATGCAGGGATAGCTTTGTTATTATGTTGATAACAAGTAACGCAGAAGTGACTCTTACCAATTACACATACAAATAAGATTGGCACGCCAAACTGTGTCGAGGGGTCAGATGATAACACTTCGTTTTCCTTAACAGTGAGGAGCAAACCAACAGCTACACTCTCTAGACCAACTGACTGCCCCACAACTGCTTCTCCTTTGCAAGGTTGATATCTGTACATGTATGTCTCATATTTATTTGCTATGAAAGTGTCTCCCATTCATGTTTAAGTTTGTGTTATTTTATCTCCACAAGCTTCCTCCGCTCCAGTGAAGGTCTGCCTACCGGTACCTCCTCAGCTACTTGCCTTGGGTCAATCTTTGATCCCACTACCAACTTTGTCAGAACACAGTATGCCCTTTCATTTTCAATGGACACAAACTCTTATTTTGTTGTCTATAAACAAGTTAGTTTTCTGAAAAGTAAAACATTGTCATTTCATGCCACTTATTGAGAGAAAAGAGAAACAGAATGTTTTCACGGCCGATTAAATGTTAATATTTCAATCTGGTTTTTGCTTTTTCACAGCTCTGTCACACCCTGCTCCTCCAGTAGACCCTGCATCCAGTGAACAGCCTGCACCCTCTCCTGCAGTATCCAATAGTGTCCCTAGCTATGACTCGGATGTCTGTCGCTGGACCTGCTCCAATCAGCAGCGGATCTGGATTAAGACGGAGATGGAAGCTTTGGGGCTGTGGCCAGGTTCACGCCCAGTACGCCATCTGATGAAGATGGTCTCTTTGTGGCGCTACCCACCTCAGCCAGAGCTTATTGAGACCTCTTCTGACCTGCCCTCCCCCAAATATTTCCAGCTCCATCCGTTTTTCATCTGGAAACCAGAGAATGACATCATGGAGCGCCTAAGAAACAATTACGTGCTCCCATGTCTCCATGGTTGTCCGCAGCCGATGATAGCATCGGCGGGGGTGGGGAGGCCTCGTGTCATTGTTGGCATGAGTGGCCAATATTACATTTTTGCATCCCGTCTGTGCTGCAAGACCTGCAGGAAGTACTGGTTTGCTGACAACCCTCAGTGGTTGGACAAACTTCCGCAGCGCTTCACTAACATCCTGCCAGCCTTTCTAACCTACAAAAAGGCCATCTGCAAAACGGTGTTGCATGAGCTGAGGCGCACGGGTAAATCACCCAATGACATGGCCAAACAGGTGACGGAGATGCTGCACCTAAAATATGAGCAAGCTCATCTCTCCTACCTGCACTGTGTGCAGAATGTCCAGGACACAGAGGTGGGCTTGGGTGGCCAGAAAACTATCAGTGCCTTCATCAGGGGGCACAACCAGGTGCCTCCTTTTGGAGGTTATGAAGACGCTGATGGTTGGAGTGGAGTGTCAGTGTCTGCACAATACCTGACAGACTGCTTGCTCCAGGAGTTTCGACGCCAGGAGCCAGCAATCAACAAGCTCCTACAGGGGACCTTTGGGCAGGTGTTGAGATCTGACCACACGCGCAAGATTGCCAGAAAGGTTACACTCTCCTCAGGGGCCATGTCATCCTACGCCATCATGAACGAGAACTGGATGATCCTCTCCTGGGTGATGGTGCAGTCAGAGGCTGAGCGCTCCTTGGAGCCAATGTATGAAGGTCTGGCCAACCGCTACACTGCTGCTGGACTGGACATGGCCAAGTACCACTGGGTGGACAGGTATGGCTATTATATAGCACACAATTTATAAGACATGTAAATCATATAATGTGAATGTAACTACATTTCTGTTGTAAATGTAGCCCATATATTTGCATATTTCTCATTTAGTTTTCTTCCATTTTGGTAATTGTGTAGGGACTGCTGTGCAGCATTCAGGATTCCAGACTCCCACCCTGGTGAACATCTAGTGTGGGATGCTTGGAAGACCACAGAGGCTGTGTTGGCAGAGGTCACTGCAGGGGAGCTGTCCAACACCTGTGCCTCAAGGTCAAAATTCAACCCGGACATAGAAATGAAGCTGGACTTGTTTCACTGCATGAGGCGTTTTTGCAGGGAGTGTGTGTCTGAGCATCATTCCCTGTACAGTTCCTTCTGCCAGTTCCTCTCCGCTGCCTTCCTTGTGGTCGACCAGGAAGATCTGCAGAGGCTGAAAGTTGCATACACTTTCTGTGGCATTGTGCCTCCAAACCCCACCAAGCAGCACATCCGGGATCACTGCAGGACCAAGATCCCTCAGCCTCAGGAGCTGGTGACCAGGATAGAGGAGGTTCTTCAGCACTTCCAAATGTCCAAGGACCCAGACAATGTCCCGCTCTTCAAGCCAACAATGTTGAAGACCTGGAGGATCCAGCGGGTCCACATACTGAGGGGCTGCCTCAGTGACCCAGAGCTGAAAGACGGGATCATGTACAGGTATGGGGGAACCTTACAGCTGAATCATGTCCAGGGGGAGGGAGCCAGAGTGCCCATCTGGATCCCAGTCCGAGGCACTTCCCAGCAGTCAGGCTACCACTTTCACCAGGCCCAATGGGTGACTGTCCCCCTACGACTGCAAACACCCAGTCCTCACTACAGTCCTCCAGCGAGCCCTCCATAGCGCTCTTTCATTGTCCTGCGCCTCTCCCCCCTGCTGCACTGAATCCTAAGCGTGAGAGTTCAGAGGAACCCCAGGACAATACAGGTAATTTTAGATTGTTCAGTTCTTTAGTATTAGACTTTAATTTAAACATTAAAGTTTTTTTTTCAAGATACGTATATGTTTATTGTATACACCTTCCTGCTACAGTAAATGCCTTGTTTTGTGAACTTACATAGCAAATAAAACAAATTCTGATTCTGAAAGGAACATTTTGAATTGTACACATATTTACACGTACAGACATCCATGTGTGGTTTTCAAAAACAAACTATACACTGTATTTACTAACAATAAACTGTATCCAATTTATTTCTCAGCTGTGCCATACACACCGACCCTTCCAATGGCTGCCTCTCCTCGGAGTGCCCGCACCGGGCCTGTTAAAACTGGAGGCCGGGTCTTTGTGCTCGACCACACCAGGTGGACTAGCCCTATGAAAGTGGCCATTGATGGTCTGCTCACCACGTACCATGGACAGAAGGACATGCTGAGGCTTGTGGACCATGAGTATGCAGCCATGGTCCACAGTTCCATCACTGACCCAAACTCCCTCCTACACCCGACAACACGGCTGCACATCTGCAGATATATAAAATATCTGGCCAAGCTGCAGAACACCAGCTCCTCACTTAATGTCAGTCCAGAAAAGCTGCTGGAAACCCAACAGCTGTGGCAGCGCTTGACTGAGAACAGTGACACTGTCACTGTGCCTGTAACCACCCTCTCACCTGCCACTGTGAATCCTCCAGCCAAGGCATCGCCACTGACAGAGGAAACGATTGAGAGAATGGTGAGTGACATTCTGCAAAGACAGCAGCAGCAACAGCAACAGCAACAAGCCAGAGGACAAAAGAAGAAAACAAAAACCTGTCTTTCCTGTGGCCAGCCCAAGTCCCGGTTTGAAAACGATGGCTCATCCATTCATTTTTTTTACCAAAATGGGCCATCCAGGTACTTTTACTGCTCAACCAAAGTCCACCAAAAATATGGGGCAGAGGGACTTACAAACCCCAGGATGGAATTGGTGGACTTCATGGACACCCCATTTTTTGAGCGGGAGCTTGCTGCAACGCAGCAAAAAGTGCAGGGCCAGAAGGCCAAAAGGAAGGCAGCAGATGTGCCACCACAGGGGCGGCTGTGCAGGTTCTGCCACCGTGTCTTGAAACAAGGCCCTGATAGCCCTCATGTCCACACAGGATTCCCAGGAGTGGCAGGGAAGTATGTCTACTGTCCTGCTAAGGTGTTCTCCCTATATCAGGACCAAGGCATGGAGAAGGAGCTGATCTGGGGGGACTTCAAGGGTTCAGCCTTTTATGAGGCAGAGAGGTTGAGATGGCTGGCTGAGAAGGGGAAATGAATAGGAGAGTGTAAATAATGGTGTGTAATTAGTAATGTGCACATAATCTTGTGTAAATAATAGCCGTGTGAATAGGGATGTAAAATAATAGAAACTGTGAAAGGGTGTGTCATAGTAGAGTGTAAATAATGATGTGTAATTAGTCATGTGCACATAATTGTGTGTAAATAATAGTGATGTAAAATAATAGAAACTGTGAAAGGGTGTGTCATAGTAGAGTGTAAATAATGATGTGTAATTAGTCATGTGCACATAATTGTGTGTAAATAATAGTGATGTAAAATAATAGAAACTGTGAAAGGGTGTGTCATAGTAGAGTGTAAATAATGATGTGTAATTAGTCATGTGCACATAATTGTGTGTAAATAATAGTGATGTAAAATAATAGAAACTGTGAAAGGGTGTGTCATAGTAGAGTGTAAATAATGATGTGTAATTAGTCATGTGCACATAATTGTGTGTAAATAATAGTGATGTAAAATAATAGAAACTGTGAAAGGGTGTGTCATAGTAGAGTGTAAATAATGATGTGTAATTAGTCATGTGCACATAATTGTGTGTAAATAATAGTGATGTAAAATAATAGAAACTGTGAAAGGGTGTGTCATAGTAGAGTGTAAATAATGATGTGTAATTAGTCATGTGCACATAATTGTGTGTAAATAATAGTGATGTAAAATAATAGAAACTGTGAAAGGGT
>NW_025814033.1:95000-110000 GCF_021917145.1 Hypomesus transpacificus | reverse complement strand
AACCCAGCGGGCCACAGTAAAGACAGCCTACTGTCCTTCCTGGAGTACACCAAAGGCTTTCAGGAAATTGAGGACCTCCGGAGGTACTCTGTCAAAAGACCCGCTGCACCCGTTGCTTCTGACCATGACAACCTAGTTGGCTTTGGTTCCAGGGCTAAAAGCACCTGGGGGGAGATTTGGAACGGTAGAGCCGATGGGTACGCAGCGTTCATAATGGGAAAGAAGTGCGTGCAGCGCAGCAAAATGCACAATCTGCAGCAGTACCTTATGAAGCAAAGGACCCTGACAGCATCCACACTTCAACCCCTTAATGTTGCCGACTCCAATACCACCTCAACCCCTGCCTCTCATCCTCCAGGTCTGTTCATGTAACATACATCACTTACATAACGGTTTACATATTTGTTCCATACAAATTGTAATGTGACCTTTGTTTTATTTCCTAGTCATAGAGGATGATGAGGATTTGGAGAGGGCAATGCTGAGTCTGTCCTCTTCCAAGTTTGGGACCCAGCTGAGTGAGTTAACTAAAGGAACATGTCCATACTTATTTCAGTCACTTTCATATCAATTCAAATGTATTATTTAAACATAATGCAATGTACTCATTGTCTGTCCAGGTTCACCAGCAGTAGAAGCAGTTGGGACATCGGCTTCATCCACTGCTAGAGGTTAACCATCCATCAGTTTTGGAGGATAATTTGGTCACCCGCAGAATTATCTACCATAACTGAGTTTTAATATGCTTGTTTATTATTTTGGTCGTGTTCTGGCCTGTTCTGATGCTTGTGTTCTTTTGTTCTACTTACTACTGTCTTAAGGATGTAACATGTCAGCGATGAGGGTAAGTGTTTATATTAGTTCTATCTCTGCATGTTTTCTATAAAGCTGTGTCAAGGGTTTGGCATGCCAATTGGACAAGGATGAAAAAGTCTGTAGCACACTTTCATTTAAAATTAAAAACGTAATTTAACTATGACTTCTTTACTTACCTACATGAAAACTGCAGTTTCTCTCTCCTTTGAAATCTAGATGCCAAACCCTTGACTATTTATTATTTTATTTTGGTATTGTCACTGAGCTTTACCTGTTATCATTGAAATATCAAATTGATATAGTTAGATTTTATAGAAGAATATCAAATCTATCTATATACCATTTGATTAAAAAAATCTTCATTTGTATGAATTTTTTTAACTAATCAGAATGCATTTATTAATCAGAATGCAGGGATAGCTTTGTTATTATGTTGATAACAAGTAAGGCAGAAGTGACTCTTACCAATTACACATACAAATAAGATTGGCACGCCAAACTGTGTCGAGGGGTCATATGATAACACTTCGTTTTCCTTAACAGTGAGGAGCAAACCAACAGCTACACTCTCTAGACCAACTGACTGCCCCACAACTGCTTCTCCTTTGCAAGGTTGATATCTGTACATGTATGTCTCATATTTATTTGCTATGAAAGTGTCTCCCATTCATGTTTAAGTTTGTGTTATTTTATCTCCACAAGCTTCCTCCGCTCCAGTGAAGGTCTGCCTACCGGTACCTCCTCAGCTGCTTGCCTTGGGTCAATCTTTGATCCCACTACCAACTTTGTCAGAACACAGTATGTCCTTTCATTTTCAATGGACACAAACTCTTATTTTGTTGTCTATAAACAAGTTAGTTTTCTGAAAAGTAAAACATTGTCATTTCATGCCACTTATTGAGAGAAAAGAGAAACAGAATGTTTTCACGGCCGATTAAATGTTAATATCTCAATCTGGTTTTTGCTTTTTCACAGCTCTGTCACACCCTGCTCCTCCAGTAGACCCTGCATCCAGTGAACAGCCTGCACCCTCTCCTGCAGTATCCAATAGTGTCCCTAGCTATGACTCGGATGTCTGTCGCTGGACCTGCTCCAATCAGCAGCGGATCTGGATTAAGACGGAGATGGAAGCTTTGGGGCTGTGGCCAGGTTCACGCCCAGTACGCCATCTGATGAAGATGGTCTCTTTGTGGCGCTACCCACCTCAGCCAGAGCTTATTGAGACCTCTTCTGACCTGCCCTCCCCCAAATATTTCCAGCTCCATCCGTTTTTCATCTGGAAACCAGAGAATGACATCATGGAGCGCCTAAGAAACAATTACGTGCTCCCATGTCTCCATGGTTGTCCGCAGCCGATGATAGCATCGGCGGGGGTGGGGAGGCCTCGTGTCATTGTTGGCATGAGTGGCCAATATTACATTTTTGCATCCCGTCTGTGCTGCAAGACCTGCAGGAAGTACTGGTTTGCTGACAACCCTCAGTGGTTGGACAAACTTCCGCAGCGCTTCACTAACATCCTGCCAGCCTTTCTAACCTACAAAAAGGCCATCTGCAAAACGGTGTTGCATGAGCTGAGGCGCACGGGTAAATCACCCAATGACATGGCCAAACAGGTGACGGAGATGCTGCACCTAAAATATGAGCAAGCTCATCTCTCCTACCTGCACTGTGTGCAGAATGTCCAGGACACAGAGGTGGGCTTGGGTGGCCAGAAAACGATCAGTGCCTTCATCAGGGGGCACAACCAGGTGCCTCCTTTTGGAGGTTATGAAGACGCTGATGGTTGGAGTGGAGTGTCAGTGTCTGCACAATACCTGACAGACTGCTTGCTCCAGGAGTTTCGACGCCAGGAGCCAGCAATCAACAAGCTCCTACAGGGGACCTTTGGGCAGGTGTTGAGATCTGACCACACGCGCAAGATTGCCAGAAAGGTTACACTCTCCTCAGGGGCCATGTCATCCTACGCCATCATGAACGAGAACTGGATGATCCTCTCCTGGGTGATGGTGCAGTCAGAGGCTGAGCGCTCCTTGGAGCCAATGTATGAAGGTCTGGCCAACCGCTACACTGCTGCTGGACTGGACATGGCCAAGTACCACTGGGTGGACAGGTATGGCTATTATATAGCACACAATTCATAAGACATGTAAATCATATAATGTGAATGTAACTACATTTCTGTTGTAAATGTAGCCCATATATTTGCATATTTCTCATTTAGTTTTCTTCCATTTTGGTAATTGTGTAGGGACTGCTGTGCAGCATTCAGGATTCCAGACTCCCACCCTGGTGAACATCTAGTGTGGGATGCTTGGAAGACCACAGAGGCTGTGTTGGCAGAGGTCACTGCAGGGGAGCTGTCCAACACCTGTGCCTCAAGGTCAAAATTCAACCCGGACATAGAAATGAAGCTGGACCTGTTTCACTGCATGAGGCGTTTTTGCAGGGAGTGTGTGTCTGAGCATCATTCCCTGTACAGTTCCTTCTGCCAGTTCCTCTCCGCTGCCTTCCTTGTGGTCGACCAGGAAGATCTGCAGAGGCTGAAAGTTGCATACACTTTCTGTGGCATTGTGCCTCCAAACCCCACCAAGCAGCACATCCGGGATCACTGCAGGACCAAGATCCCTCAGCCTCAGGAGCTGGTGACCAGGATAGAGGAGGTTCTTCAGCACTTCCAAATGTCCAAGGACCCAGACAATGTCCCGCTCTTCAAGCCAACAATGTTGAAGACCTGGAGGATCCAGCGGGTCCACATACTGAGGGGCTGCCTCAGTGACCCAGAGCTGAAAGACGGGATCATGTACAGGTATGGGGGAACCTTACAGCTGAATCATGTCCAGGGGGAGGGAGCCAGAGTGCCCATCTGGATCCCAGTCCGAGGCACTTCCCAGCAGGAAGGCTACCACTTTCACCAGGCCCAATGGGTGACTGGCAACCGTGTCTCCCCTGAGCTGTTCCAGGCCCAGGGTATGACTGGAGTGGCACGCTGGAACTTTGAGAGGCTGGTGGACCTGAAACAGCCTGATGTCCTCCTTCCAGCGATGTTTGACCCTGTGCTCATGATGGAGCTGAATGCAGCCTCTGTAAGGGTGACAGGCCAGCCCAAGTACAAAGCCTTGTACGCCTCAAACAGGGACACTGGAGAAATGTTTGGGTTGAAATACCTGGAACCTGGCTGTCGTCCGGTACCTATCGACTGGGACAAATACAGAACCCCTGGCCCCGCTCAGCCCTGTCCCCCTACGACTGCAAACACCCAGTCCTCACTACAGTCCTCCAGCGAGCCCTCCATAGCGCTCTTTCATTGTCCTGCGCCTCTCCCCCCTGCTGCACTGAATCCTAAGCGTGAGAGTTCAGAGGAACCCCAGGACAATACAGGTAATTTTAGATTGTTCAGTTCTTTAGTATTAGACTTTAATTTAAACATTAAAGTTTTTTTTTCAAGATACGTATATGTTTTTTGTATGCACCTTCCTGCTACAGTAAATGCCTTGTTTTGTGAACTTACATAGCAAATAAAACAAATTCTGATTCTGAAAGGAACATTTTGAATTGTACACATATTTACACGTACAGACATCCATGTGTGGTTTTCAAAAACAAACTATACACTGTATTTACTAACAATAAACTGTATCCAATTTATTTCTCAGCTGTGCCATACACACCGACCCTTCCAATGGCTGCCTCTCCTCGGAGTGCCCGCACCGGGCCTGTTAAAACTGGAGGCCGGGTCTTTGTGCTCGACCACACCAGGTGGACTAGCCCTATGAAAGTGGCCATTGATGGTCTGCTCACCACGTACCATGGACAGAAGGACATGCTGAGGCTTGTGGACCATGAGTATGCAGCCATGGTCCACAGTTCCATCACTGACCCAAACTCCCTCCTACACCCGACAACACGGCTGCACATCTGCAGATATATAAAATATCTGGCCAAGCTGCAGAACACCAGCTCCTCACTTAATGTCAGTCCAGAAAAGCTGCTGGAAACCCAACAGCTGTGGCAGCGCTTGACTGAGAACAGTGACACTGTCACTGTGCCTGTAACCACCCTCTCACCTGCCACTGTGAATCCTCCAGCCAAGGCATCGCCACTGACAGAGGAAACGATTGAGAGAATGGTGAGTGACATTCTGCAAAGACAGCAGCAGCAACAGCAACAGCAACAAGCCAGAGGACAAAAGAAGAAAACAAAAACCTGTCTTTCCTGTGGCCAGCCCAAGTCCCGGTTTGAAAACGATGGCTCATCCATTCATTTTTTTTACCAAAATGGGCCATCCAGGTACTTTTACTGCTCAACCAAAGTCCACCAAAAATATGGGGCAGAGGGACTTACAAACCCCAGGATGGAATTGGTGGACTTCATGGACACCCCATTTTTTGAGCGGGAGCTTGCTGCAACGCAGCAAAAAGTGCAGGGCCAGAAGGCCAAAAGGAAGGCAGCAGATGTGCCACCACAGGGGCGGCTGTGCAGGTTCTGCCACCGTGTCTTGAAACAAGGCCCTGATAGCCCTCATGTCCACACAGGATTCCCAGGAGTGGCAGGGAAGTATGTCTACTGTCCTGCTAAGGTGTTCTCCCTATGTCAGGACCAAGGCATGGAGAAGGAGCTGATCTGGGGGGACTTCAAGGGTTCAGCCTTTTATGAGGCAGAGAGGTTGAGATGGCTGGCTGAGAAGGGGAAATGAATAGGAGAGTGTACATAATGGTGTGTAATTAGTAATGTGCACATAATCTTGTGTAAATAATAGCCGTGTGAATAGGGATGTAAAATAATAGAAACTGTGAAAGGGTGTGTCATTGTAGAGTGTAAATAATGATGTGTAATTAGTTATGTGCACATAATTGTGTGTAAATAATAGTGATGTAAAATAATAGAAACTGTGAAAGGGTGTGTCATAGTAGAGTGTAAATAATGATGTGTAATTAGTCATGTGCACATAATTGTGTGTAAATAATAGTGATGTAAAATAATAGAAACTGTGAAAGGGTGTGTCATAGTAGAGTGTAAATAATGATGTGTAATTAGTCATGTGCACATAATTGTGTGTAAATAATAGTGATGTAAAATAATAGAAACTGTGAAAGGGTGTGTCATAGTAGAGTGTAAATAATGATGTGTAATTAGTCATGTGCACATAATTGTGTGTAAATAATAGTGATGTAAAATAATAGAAACTGTGAAAGGGTGTGTCATAGTAGAGTGTAAATAATGATGTGTAATTAGTCATGTGCACATAATTGTGTGTAAATAATAGTGATGTAAAATAATAGAAACTGTGAAAGGGTGTGTCATAGTAGAGTGTAAATAATGATGTGTAATTAGTCATGTGCACATAATTGTGTGTAAATAATAGTGATGTAAAATGAAAAGTTTCATATTTGGACTGACTTGATATTTAAGCTATATAAATTACTTCATTTTACAAAAACTTAGTACAAAAAACATACCAGGGCTTAAAAATAAATCAGCTTTTGGGGAATTGAACCCTGGTCTCCGGCATGACAAAAACAGACACGTAAAATCCCGTTTTTTCTGTTACACCTATCCGTAACTGGCCCCCGCGTGGCAGGCGGGAATTCTACCACTGAACCACCAATGCCTGCTCTTTGTGCCGGGCGGGACGTCACGCCACCGAACGCGGTCTCGCCGTCACGCTAGGACGGGCGGCGAGAGGGTGGGACATGTCGACTTGCACTAAAAGCCAGAGAAATGCACAGTGTCTTTTGTGAGTCTTTCCATAAGCCTCAAGGCGGGGGTTCCATGGTGTAACGGTCAGCACTCTGGACTCTGAATCCAGCAATCCAAGTTCAAATCTCGGTGGAACCTACAAGAGCCTGAGACCACTGAACCACCAATGCCTGCGCTTTGTGTCGGGCGGGACGTCACGCCACCGAACGCGGTCTCGCCGTCACGCTAGGACGGGCGGCGAGAGGGTGGGACATGTCGACTTGCACTAAAAGCCAGAGAGATGCACAGTGTCTTTCGTGAGTCTTTCCATAAGTCTCAGGGCGTGGGTTCCATGGTGTAACGGTCTGGACTCTGAATCCACCAATCCGAGTCCAAATCTCTGTGGAACCTACCAGAGCTTTTTATCTGAGACCCCAAACCTGCCCTTGACAGTGGCTGCTTGGTTTCAACCTTCTTCTCAGGACACAGGGGTTGGAACCACCAATCATCGTCCTGTGAAGAACTGTGGGCAGATCTGGGCGTGGTTGAAGTCAGCCCCTGCTGGACAGATTGTTCCACGTGTCCCGCTTATTTGTGCAAGTGTAACGTTGTAGAACATGCATTATTCAGTTATTGCTAAAGGGATGTGTCGAACCACTTCCCCTGATAGCGTTACCATAAAAACGTCCTTCAAATCAGGTCCTGTGAGATGACGGTGAACCACACTTCGCAAAAAGAGAACTTCTCCCCGTCAGGGAATTGAACCCTGGTCTCCCGCGTGACAGGCGGGGATACTGACCACTATACTAACGAGGACTGTGATGTCCATCGCAGTGGTAGCTCACAAGCTTACACGCGCCGACCAGGACGAATCAAGTCAAAACAAGGCCAACGACGGTTCACGTAAGAGTAATGCATTGGCTGGGAATCGAACCCGGGCCTCCCGCGCGGCAGGCGAGAATTCTTTAGCTAAAATTCTCTAAAACGTTTCCCATTCATTCTCAATGGTAGTGCTAAACCACTACGGATGTAATATTCTAACGGCCTCTGGTAGTTTTTTTTGTCGCTGTTCCGATTTTACCATAGACTCCCATAGAAAAAGAGAGAGGCAACTTTCTGTGAGTCAGTTTACCTCACTTCATCGAACGAAAGAAGACAGCAATATATTTTTATCAACGATTGCATGTGAAGTTTCATCATCATCGAGCGGAAAAAACAGGTAAATCTTATTGTTTTAATGCCAGCTACTCTACCTGGAGATGTCACTAAGTGTAGGATATAGAAAACGATTGTACAATTTATAAAGTTTGCTAAGTACCTCACGTACTGTACCAGTACAGTAGTCTGAACTACAGTACAATAGAGCTAGTCGGCTCATATTTCATATTTTACACTGTCTGTATCTGGTTTACTCGCTCACGTTATTGGAACAGTAGTCGGCAATTTATAAAGTTTGCTAAGTACCTCACGTACTGTACCAGTACAGTAGTCTGAACTACAGTACAATAGAGCTAGTCGGCTCATATTTCATATTTTACACTGTCTGTATCTGGTTTACTCGCTCACGTTATTGGAACAGTAGTCGGCTAAACTCAAACTGTATTTAGATCGGTTGCGTCCCATTAACTAGTCGGCTAAAACGGACGATACTGTAGGTTGCTTGATCATGTCATGTTACAATACAGAGGCCAATGAATACATAAATAAATTACAATAACAGTTGTTCTAATAACTAGACTAACTAGCTCACGTTTCATGAGTAGGCTACAGTGGGCAATGTTGAAGAATTTTTAACAGCATAAATAATAACAGATTTAGTATTACAGTATATTGTTTAATTGAAACAATCTAAATAAAATCATTTTTATCACTCTATGCACATTGTCTTTTGTAGAGATCAATATGAAGAAGTTTTTCCCTGGAAAAATGCAAGTCTCCTTCAGAAAAGGCCCGTCTGGGTATTTGAGACAGGACCCCTCTGAAGAAGCTCAGAGGATCAAAGAGAACCCCTCCCCCCAGGACAAGTCTGCACCTCAAAGGGAAGACATGGTGAAAACCAACGCCCACACAGAGGTGTTTCTGAGAGGGGGGGATGTGTCTGACCGGCTGGAGGTGTTAGGTGAATACATCCTCCAGTTTGGAAAATACAAAGGAAAGTCCTTCAGGTGGCTGCTGGAGAATGATGTAGGCTACACCTTGTACCTCATCAACAAGGTAGATCAGGAGCAGACAGCCGGGCAGTTCAACCCAGCGGGCCACAGTAAAGACAGCCTACTGTCCTTCCTGGAGTACACCAAAGGCTTTCAGGAAATTGAGGACCTCCGGAGGTACTCTGTCAAAAGACCCGCTGCACCCGTTGCTTCTGACCATGACAACCTAGTTGGCTTTGGTTCCAGGGCTAAAAGCACCTGGGGGGAGATTTGGAACGGTAGAGCCGATGGGTACGCAGCGTTCATAATGGGAAAGAAGTGCGTGCAGCGCAGCAAAATGCACAATCTGCAGCAGTACCTTATGAAGCAAAGGACCCTGACAGCATCCACACTTCAACCCCTTAATGTTGCCGACTCCAATACCACCTCAACCCCTGCCTCTCATCCTCCAGGTCTGTTCATGTAACATACATCACTTACATAACGGTTTACATATTTGTTCCATACAAATTGTAATGTGACCTTTGTTTTATTTCCTAGTCATAGAGGATGATGAGGATTTGGAGAGGGCAATGCTGAGTCTGTCCTCTTCCAAGTTTGGGACCCAGCTGAGTGAGTTAACTAAAGGAACATGTCCATACTTATTTCAGTCACTTTCATATCAATTCAAATGTATTATTTAAACATAATGCAATGTACTCATTGTCTGTCCAGGTTCACCAGCAGTAGAAGCAGTTGGGACATCGGCTTCATCCACTGCTAGAGGTTAACCATCCATCAGTTTTGGAGGATAATTTGGTCACCCGCAGAATTATCTACCATAACTGAGTTTTAATATGCTTGTTTATTATTTTGGTCGTGTTCTGGCCTGTTCTGATGCTTGTGTTCTTTTGTTCTACTTACTACTGTCTTAAGGATGTAACATGTCAGCGATGAGGGTAAGTGTTTATATTAGTTCTATCTCTGCATGTTTTCTATAAAGCTGTGTCAAGGGTTTGGCATGCCAATTGGACAAGGATGAAAAAGTCTGTAGCACACTTTCATTTAAAATTAAAAACGTAATTTAACTATGACTTCTTTACTTACCTACATGAAAACTGCAGTTTCTCTCTCCTTTGAAATCTAGATGCCAAACCCTTGACTATTTATTATTTTATTTTGGTATTGTCACTGAGCTTTACCTGTTATCATTGAAATATCAAATTGATATAGTTAGATTTTATAGAAGAATATCAAATCTATCTATATACCATTTGATTAAAAAAATCTTCATTTGTATTAATTTTTTTAACTAATCAGAATGCATTTATTAATCAGAATGCAGGGATAGCTTTGTTATTATGTTGATAACAAGTAAGGCAGAAGTGACTCTTACCAATTACACATACAAATAAGATTGGCACGCCAAACTGTGTCGAGGGGTCATATGATAACACTTCGTTTTCCTTAACAGTGAGGAGCAAACCAACAGCTACACTCTCTAGACCAACTGACTGCCCCACAACTGCTTCTCCTTTGCAAGGTTGATATCTGTACATGTATGTCTCATATTTATTTGCTATGAAAGTGTCTCCCATTCATGTTTAAGTTTGTGTTATTTTATCTCCACAAGCTTCCTCCGCTCCAGTGAAGGTCTGCCTACCGGTACCTCCTCAGCTGCTTGCCTTGGGTCAATCTTTGATCCCACTACCAACTTTGTCAGAACACAGTATGTCCTTTCATTTTCAATGGACACAAACTCTTATTTTGTTGTCTATAAACAAGTTAGTTTTCTGAAAAGTAAAACATTGTCATTTCATGCCACTTATTGAGAGAAAAGAGAAACAGAATGTTTTCACGGCCGATTAAATGTTAATATCTCAATCTGGTTTTTGCTTTTTCACAGCTCTGTCACACCCTGCTCCTCCAGTAGACCCTGCATCCAGTGAACAGCCTGCACCCTCTCCTGCAGTATCCAATAGTGTCCCTAGCTATGACTCGGATGTCTGTCGCTGGACCTGCTCCAATCAGCAGCGGATCTGGATTAAGACGGAGATGGAAGCTTTGGGGCTGTGGCCAGGTTCACGCCCAGTACGCCATCTGATGAAGATGGTCTCTTTGTGGCGCTACCCACCTCAGCCAGAGCTTATTGAGACCTCTTCTGACCTGCCCTCCCCCAAATATTTCCAGCTCCATCCGTTTTTCATCTGGAAACCAGAGAATGACATCATGGAGCGCCTAAGAAACAATTACGTGCTCCCATGTCTCCATGGTTGTCCGCAGCCGATGATAGCATCGGCGGGGGTGGGGAGGCCTCGTGTCATTGTTGGCATGAGTGGCCAATATTACATTTTTGCATCCCGTCTGTGCTGCAAGACCTGCAGGAAGTACTGGTTTGCTGACAACCCTCAGTGGTTGGACAAACTTCCGCAGCGCTTCACTAACATCCTGCCAGCCTTTCTAACCTACAAAAAGGCCATCTGCAAAACGGTGTTGCATGAGCTGAGGCGCACGGGTAAATCACCCAATGACATGGCCAAACAGGTGACGGAGATGCTGCACCTAAAATATGAGCAAGCTCATCTCTCCTACCTGCACTGTGTGCAGAATGTCCAGGACACAGAGGTGGGCTTGGGTGGCCAGAAAACGATCAGTGCCTTCATCAGGGGGCACAACCAGGTGCCTCCTTTTGGAGGTTATGAAGACGCTGATGGTTGGAGTGGAGTGTCAGTGTCTGCACAATACCTGACAGACTGCTTGCTCCAGGAGTTTCGACGCCAGGAGCCAGCAATCAACAAGCTCCTACAGGGGACCTTTGGGCAGGTGTTGAGATCTGACCACACGCGCAAGATTGCCAGAAAGGTTACACTCTCCTCAGGGGCCATGTCATCCTACGCCATCATGAACGAGAACTGGATGATCCTCTCCTGGGTGATGGTGCAGTCAGAGGCTGAGCGCTCCTTGGAGCCAATGTATGAAGGTCTGGCCAACCGCTACACTGCTGCTGGACTGGACATGGCCAAGTACCACTGGGTGGACAGGTATGGCTATTATATAGCACACAATTCATAAGACATGTAAATCATATAATGTGAATGTAACTACATTTCTGTTGTAAATGTAGCCCATATATTTGCATATTTCTCATTTAGTTTTCTTCCATTTTGGTAATTGTGTAGGGACTGCTGTGCAGCATTCAGGATTCCAGACTCCCACCCTGGTGAACATCTAGTGTGGGATGCTTGGAAGACCACAGAGGCTGTGTTGGCAGAGGTCACTGCAGGGGAGCTGTCCAACACCTGTGCCTCAAGGTCAAAATTCAACCCGGACATAGAAATGAAGCTGGACCTGTTTCACTGCATGAGGCGTTTTTGCAGGGAGTGTGTGTCTGAGCATCATTCCCTGTACAGTTCCTTCTGCCAGTTCCTCTCCGCTGCCTTCCTTGTGGTCGACCAGGAAGATCTGCAGAGGCTGAAAGTTGCATACACTTTCTGTGGCATTGTGCCTCCAAACCCCACCAAGCAGCACATCCGGGATCACTGCAGGACCAAGATCCCTCAGCCTCAGGAGCTGGTGACCAGGATAGAGGAGGTTCTTCAGCACTTCCAAATGTCCAAGGACCCAGACAATGTCCCGCTCTTCAAGCCAACAATGTTGAAGACCTGGAGGATCCAGCGGGTCCACATACTGAGGGGCTGCCTCAGTGACCCAGAGCTGAAAGACGGGATCATGTACAGGTATGGGGGAACCTTACAGCTGAATCATGTCCAGGGGGAGGGAGCCAGAGTGCCCATCTGGATCCCAGTCCGAGGCACTTCCCAGCAGGAAGGCTACCACTTTCACCAGGCCCAATGGGTGACTGGCAACCGTGTCTCCCCTGAGCTGTTCCAGGCCCAGGGTATGACTGGAGTGGCACGCTGGAACTTTGAGAGGCTGGTGGACCTGAAACAGCCTGATGTCCTCCTTCCAGCGATGTTTGACCCTGTGCTCATGATGGAGCTGAATGCAGCCTCTGTAAGGGTGACAGGCCAGCCCAAGTACAAAGCCTTGTACGCCTCAAACAGGGACACTGGAGAAATGTTTGGGTTGAAATACCTGGAACCTGGCTGTCGTCCGGTACCTATCGACTGGGACAAATACAGAACCCCTGGCCCCGCTCAGCCCTGTCCCCCTACGACTGCAAACACCCAGTCCTCACTACAGTCCTCCAGCGAGCCCTCCATAGCGCTCTTTCATTGTCCTGCGCCTCTCCCCCCTGCTGCACTGAATCCTAAGCGTGAGAGTTCAGAGGAACCCCAGGACAATACAGGTAATTTTAGATTGTTCAGTTCTTTAGTATTAGACTTTAATTTAAACATTAAAGTTTTTTTTTCAAGATACGTATATGTTTTTTGTATGCACCTTCCTGCTACAGTAAATGCCTTGTTTTGTGAACTTACATAGCAAATAAAACAAATTCTGATTCTGAAAGGAACATTTTGAATTGTACACATATTTACACGTACAGACATCCATGTGTGGTTTTCAAAAACAAACTATACACTGTATTTACTAACAATAAACTGTATCCAATTTATTTCTCAGCTGTGCCATACACACCGACCCTTCCAATGGCTGCCTCTCCTCGGAGTGCCCGCACCGGGCCTGTTAAAACTGGAGGCCGGGTCTTTGTGCTCGACCACACCAGGTGGACTAGCCCTATGAAAGTGGCCATTGATGGTCTGCTCACCACGTACCATGGACAGAAGGACATGCTGAGGCTTGTGGACCATGAGTATGCAGCCATGGTCCACAGTTCCATCACTGACCCAAACTCCCTCCTACACCCGACAACACGGCTGCACATCTGCAGATATATAAAATATCTGGCCAAGCTGCAGAACACCAGCTCCTCACTTAATGTCAGTCCAGAAAAGCTGCTGGAAACCCAACAGCTGTGGCAGCGCTTGACTGAGAACAGTGACACTGTCACTGTGCCTGTAACCACCCTCTCACCTGCCACTGTGAATCCTCCAGCCAAGGCATCGCCACTGACAGAGGAAACGATTGAGAGAATGGTGAGTGACATTCTGCAAAGACAGCAGCAGCAACAGCAACAGCAACAAGCCAGAGGACAAAAGAAGAAAACAAAAACCTGTCTTTCCTGTGGCCAGCCCAAGTCCCGGTTTGAAAACGATGGCTCATCCATTCATTTTTTTTACCAAAATGGGCCATCCAGGTACTTTTACTGCTCAACCAAAGTCCACCAAAAATATGGGGCAGAGGGACTTACAAACCCCAGGATGGAATTGGTGGACTTCATGGACACCCCATTTTTTGAGCGGGAGCTTGCTGCAACGCAGCAAAAAGTGCAGGGCCAGAAGGCCAAAAGGAAGGCAGCAGATGTGCCACCACAGGGGCGGCTGTGCAGGTTCTGCCACCGTGTCTTGAAACAAGGCCCTGATAGCCCTCATGTCCACACAGGATTCCCAGGAGTGGCAGGGAAGTATGTCTACTGTCCTGCTAAGGTGTTCTCCCTATATCAGGACCAAGGCATGGAGAAGGAGCTGATCTGGGGGGACTTCAAGGGTTCAGCCTTTTATGAGGCAGAGAGGTTGAGATGGCTGGCTGAGAAGGGGAAATGAATAGGAGAGTGTAAATAATGGTGTGTAATTAGTAATGTGCACATAATCTTGTGTAAATAATAGCCGTGTGAATAGGGATGTAAAATAATAGAAACTGTGAAAGGGTGTGTCATAGTAGAGTGTAAATAATGATGTGTAATTAGTTATGTGCACATAATTGTGTGTAAATAATAGTGATGTAAAATAATAGAAACTGTGAAAGGGTGTGTCATAGTAGAGTGTAAATAATGATGTGTAATTAGTCATGTGCACATAATTGTGTGTAAATAATAGTGATGTAAAATAATAGAAACTGTGAAAGGGTGTGTCATAGTAGAGTGTAAATAATGATGTGTAATTAGTCATGTGCACATAATTGTGTGTAAATAATAGTGATGTAAAATAATAGAAACTGTGAAAGGGTGTGTCATAGTAGAGTGTAAATAATGATGTGTAATTAGTCATGTGCACATAATTGTGTGTAAATAATAGTGATGTAAAATAATAGAAACTGTGAAAGGGTGTGTCATAGTAGAGTGTAAATAATGATGTGTAATTAGTCATGTGCACATAATTGTAAATCGTTTTTTGCCTTTGAACTTGAGTCTTAATACACTATAAAACAAAGTTCAGATTTCAGCATGAGTTGTCTTGGATTTATTGCTATCATCTATACAGAACACAGAACACATTAAAAAAAAAACTATGGATGACAAAAGTTTCATATTTGGACTGACTTGATATTTAAGCTATATAAATTACTTCATTTTACAAAA
>NW_025814033.1:65000-92500 GCF_021917145.1 Hypomesus transpacificus | reverse complement strand
CAAGTCAAAACAAGGCCAACGACGGTTCACGTAAGAGTAATGCATTGGCCGGGAATCGAACCCGGGCCTCCCGCGCGGCAGGCGAGAATTCTTTAGCTAAAATTCTCTAAAACGTTTCCCATTCATTCTCAATGGTAGTGCTAAACCACTACGGATGTAATATTCTAACGGCCTCTGGTAGTTTTTTTTGTCGCTGTTCCGATTTTACCATAGACTCCCATAGAAAAAGAGAGAGGCAACTTTCTGTGAGTCAGTTTACCTCACTTCATCGAACGAAAGAAGACAGCAATATTTTTATCAACGATTGCATGTGAAGTTTCATCATCATCGAGCGGAAAAAACAGGTAAATCTTATTGTTTTAATGCCAGCTACTCTACCTGGAGATGTCACTAAGTGTAGGATATAGAAAACGATTGTACAATTTATAAAGTTTGCTAAGTACCTCACGTACTGTACCAGTACAGTAGTCTGAACTACAGTACAATAGAGCTAGTCGGCTCATATTTCATATTTTACACTGTCTGTATCTGGTTTACTCGCTCACGTTATTGGAACAGTAGTCGGCAATTTATAAAGTTTGCTAAGTACCTCACGTACTGTACCAGTACAGTAGTCTGAACTACAGTACAATAGAGCTAGTCGGCTCATATTTCATATTTTACACTGTCTGTATCTGGTTTACGGCAATTTATAAAGTTTGCTAAGTACCTCACGTACTGTACCAGTACAGTAGTCTGAACTACAGTACAATAGAGCTAGTCGGCTCATATTTCATATTTTACACTGTCTGTATCTGGTTTACTCGCTCACGTTATTGGAACAGTAGTCGGCTAAACTCAAACTGTATTTAGATCGGTTGCGTCCCATTAACTAGTCGGCTAAAACGGACGATACTGTAGGTTGCTTGATCATGTCATGTTACAATACAGAGGCCAATGAATACATAAATAAATTACAATGACAGTTGTTCTAATAACTAGACTAACTAGCTCACGTTTCATGAGTAGGCTACAGTGGGCAATGTTGAAGAATTTTTAACAGCATAAATAATAACAGATTTAGTATTACAGTATATTGTTTAATTGAAACAATCTAAATAAAATCATTTTTATCACTCTATGCACATTGTCTTTTGTAGAGATCAATATGAAGAAGTTTTTCCCTGGAAAAATGCAAGTCTCCTTCAGAAAAGGCCCGTCTGGGTATTTGAGACAGGACCCCTCTGAAGAAGCTCAGAGGATCAAAGAGAACCCCTCCCCCCAGGACAAGTCTGCACCTCAAAGGGAAGACATGGTGAAAACCAACGCCCACACAGAGGTGTTTCTGAGAGGGGGGGATGTGTCTGACCGGCTGGAGGTGTTAGGTGAATACATCCTCCAGTTTGGAAAATACAAAGGAAAGTCCTTCAGGTGGCTGCTGGAGAATGATGTAGGCTACACCTTGTACCTCATCAACAAGGTAGATCAGGAGCAGACAGCCGGGCAGTTCAACCCAGCGGGCCACAGTAAAGACAGCCTACTGTCCTTCCTGGAGTACACCAAAGGCTTTCAGGAAATTGAGGACCTCCGGAGGTACTCTGTCAAAAGACCCGCTGCACCCGTTGCTTCTGACCATGACAACCTAGTTGGCTTTGGTTCCAGGGCTAAAAGCACCTGGGGGGAGATTTGGAACGGTAGAGCCGATGGGTACGCAGCGTTCATAATGGGAAAGAAGTGCGTGCAGCGCAGCAAAATGCACAATCTGCAGCAGTACCTTATGAAGCAAAGGACCCTGACAGCATCCACACTTCAACCCCTTAATGTTGCCGACTCCAATACCACCTCAACCCCTGCCTCTCATCCTCCAGGTCTGTTCATGTAACATACATCACTTACATAACGGTTTACATATTTGTTCCATACAAATTGTAATGTGACCTTTGTTTTATTTCCTAGTCATAGAGGATGATGAGGATTTGGAGAGGGCAATGCTGAGTCTGTCCTCTTCCAAGTTTGGGACCCAGCTGAGTGAGTTAACTAAAGGAACATGTCCATACTTATTTCAGTCACTTTCATATCAATTCAAATGTATTATTTAAACATAATGCAATGTACTCATTGTCTGTCCAGGTTCACCAGCAGTAGAAGCAGTTGGGACATCGGCTTCATCCACTGCTAGAGGTTAACCATCCATCAGTTTTGGAGGATAATTTGGTCACCCGCAGAATTATCTACCATAACTGAGTTTTAATATGCTTGTTTATTATTTTGGTCGTGTTCTGGCCTGTTCTGATGCTTGTGTTCTTTTGTTCTACTTACTACTGTCTTAAGGATGTAACATGTCAGCGATGAGGGTAAGTGTTTATATTAGTTCTATCTCTGCATGTTTTCTATAAAGCTGTGTCAAGGGTTTGGCATGCCAATTGGACAAGGATGAAAAAGTCTGTAGCACACTTTCATTTAAAATTAAAAACGTAATTTAACTATGACTTCTTTACTTACCTACATGAAAACTGCAGTTTCTCTCTCCTTTGAAATCTAGATGCCAAACCCTTGACTATTTATTATTTTATTTTGGTATTGTCACTGAGCTTTACCTGTTATCATTGAAATATCAAATTGATATAGTTAGATTTTATAGAAGAATATCAAATCTATCTATATACCATTTGATTAAAAAAATCTTCATTTGTATGAATTTTTTTAACTAATCAGAATGCATTTATTAATCAGAATGCAGGGATAGCTTTGTTATTATGTTGATAACAAGTAAGGCAGAAGTGACTCTTACCAATTACACATACAAATAAGATTGGCACGCCAAACTGTGTCGAGGGGTCATATGATAACACTTCGTTTTCCTTAACAGTGAGGAGCAAACCAACAGCTACACTCTCTAGACCAACTGACTGCCCCACAACTGCTTCTCCTTTGCAAGGTTGATATCTGTACATGTATGTCTCATATTTATTTGCTATGAAAGTGTCTCCCATTCATGTTTAAGTTTGTGTTATTTTATCTCCACAAGCTTCCTCCGCTCCAGTGAAGGTCTGCCTACCGGTACCTCCTCAGCTGCTTGCCTTGGGTCAATCTTTGATCCCACTACCAACTTTGTCAGAACACAGTATGTCCTTTCATTTTCAATGGACACAAACTCTTATTTTGTTGTCTATAAACAAGTTAGTTTTCTGAAAAGTAAAACATTGTCATTTCATGCCACTTATTGAGAGAAAAGAGAAACAGAATGTTTTCACGGCCGATTAAATGTTAATATCTCAATCTGGTTTTTGCTTTTTCACAGCTCTGTCACACCCTGCTCCTCCAGTAGACCCTGCATCCAGTGAACAGCCTGCACCCTCTCCTGCAGTATCCAATAGTGTCCCTAGCTATGACTCGGATGTCTGTCGCTGGACCTGCTCCAATCAGCAGCGGATCTGGATTAAGACGGAGATGGAAGCTTTGGGGCTGTGGCCAGGTTCACGCCCAGTACGCCATCTGATGAAGATGGTCTCTTTGTGGCGCTACCCACCTCAGCCAGAGCTTATTGAGACCTCTTCTGACCTGCCCTCCCCCAAATATTTCCAGCTCCATCCGTTTTTCATCTGGAAACCAGAGAATGACATCATGGAGCGCCTAAGAAACAATTACGTGCTCCCATGTCTCCATGGTTGTCCGCAGCCGATGATAGCATCGGCGGGGGTGGGGAGGCCTCGTGTCATTGTTGGCATGAGTGGCCAATATTACATTTTTGCATCCCGTCTGTGCTGCAAGACCTGCAGGAAGTACTGGTTTGCTGACAACCCTCAGTGGTTGGACAAACTTCCGCAGCGCTTCACTAACATCCTGCCAGCCTTTCTAACCTACAAAAAGGCCATCTGCAAAACGGTGTTGCATGAGCTGAGGCGCACGGGTAAATCACCCAATGACATGGCCAAACAGGTGACGGAGATGCTGCACCTAAAATATGAGCAAGCTCATCTCTCCTACCTGCACTGTGTGCAGAATGTCCAGGACACAGAGGTGGGCTTGGGTGGCCAGAAAACGATCAGTGCCTTCATCAGGGGGCACAACCAGGTGCCTCCTTTTGGAGGTTATGAAGACGCTGATGGTTGGAGTGGAGTGTCAGTGTCTGCACAATACCTGACAGACTGCTTGCTCCAGGAGTTTCGACGCCAGGAGCCAGCAATCAACAAGCTCCTACAGGGGACCTTTGGGCAGGTGTTGAGATCTGACCACACGCGCAAGATTGCCAGAAAGGTTACACTCTCCTCAGGGGCCATGTCATCCTACGCCATCATGAACGAGAACTGGATGATCCTCTCCTGGGTGATGGTGCAGTCAGAGGCTGAGCGCTCCTTGGAGCCAATGTATGAAGGTCTGGCCAACCGCTACACTGCTGCTGGACTGGACATGGCCAAGTACCACTGGGTGGACAGGTATGGCTATTATATAGCACACAATTCATAAGACATGTAAATCATATAATGTGAATGTAACTACATTTCTGTTGTAAATGTAGCCCATATATTTGCATATTTCTCATTTAGTTTTCTTCCATTTTGGTAATTGTGTAGGGACTGCTGTGCAGCATTCAGGATTCCAGACTCCCACCCTGGTGAACATCTAGTGTGGGATGCTTGGAAGACCACAGAGGCTGTGTTGGCAGAGGTCACTGCAGGGGAGCTGTCCAACACCTGTGCCTCAAGGTCAAAATTCAACCCGGACATAGAAATGAAGCTGGACCTGTTTCACTGCATGAGGCGTTTTTGCAGGGAGTGTGTGTCTGAGCATCATTCCCTGTACAGTTCCTTCTGCCAGTTCCTCTCCGCTGCCTTCCTTGTGGTCGACCAGGAAGATCTGCAGAGGCTGAAAGTTGCATACACTTTCTGTGGCATTGTGCCTCCAAACCCCACCAAGCAGCACATCCGGGATCACTGCAGGACCAAGATCCCTCAGCCTCAGGAGCTGGTGACCAGGATAGAGGAGGTTCTTCAGCACTTCCAAATGTCCAAGGACCCAGACAATGTCCCGCTCTTCAAGCCAACAATGTTGAAGACCTGGAGGATCCAGCGGGTCCACATACTGAGGGGCTGCCTCAGTGACCCAGAGCTGAAAGACGGGATCATGTACAGGTATGGGGGAACCTTACAGCTGAATCATGTCCAGGGGGAGGGAGCCAGAGTGCCCATCTGGATCCCAGTCCGAGGCACTTCCCAGCAGGAAGGCTACCACTTTCACCAGGCCCAATGGGTGACTGGCAACCGTGTCTCCCCTGAGCTGTTCCAGGCCCAGGGTATGACTGGAGTGGCACGCTGGAACTTTGAGAGGCTGGTGGACCTGAAACAGCCTGATGTCCTCCTTCCAGCGATGTTTGACCCTGTGCTCATGATGGAGCTGAATGCAGCCTCTGTAAGGGTGACAGGCCAGCCCAAGTACAAAGCCTTGTACGCCTCAAACAGGGACACTGGAGAAATGTTTGGGTTGAAATACCTGGAACCTGGCTGTCGTCCGGTACCTATCGACTGGGACAAATACAGAACCCCTGGCCCCGCTCAGCCCTGTCCCCCTACGACTGCAAACACCCAGTCCTCACTACAGTCCTCCAGCGAGCCCTCCATAGCGCTCTTTCATTGTCCTGCGCCTCTCCCCCCTGCTGCACTGAATCCTAAGCGTGAGAGTTCAGAGGAACCCCAGGACAATACAGGTAATTTTAGATTGTTCAGTTCTTTAGTATTAGACTTTAATTTAAACATTAAAGTTTTTTTTTCAAGATACGTATATGTTTTTTGTATGCACCTTCCTGCTACAGTAAATGCCTTGTTTTGTGAACTTACATAGCAAATAAAACAAATTCTGATTCTGAAAGGAACATTTTGAATTGTACACATATTTACACGTACAGACATCCATGTGTGGTTTTCAAAAACAAACTATACACTGTATTTACTAACAATAAACTGTATCCAATTTATTTCTCAGCTGTGCCATACACACCGACCCTTCCAATGGCTGCCTCTCCTCGGAGTGCCCGCACCGGGCCTGTTAAAACTGGAGGCCGGGTCTTTGTGCTCGACCACACCAGGTGGACTAGCCCTATGAAAGTGGCCATTGATGGTCTGCTCACCACGTACCATGGACAGAAGGACATGCTGAGGCTTGTGGACCATGAGTATGCAGCCATGGTCCACAGTTCCATCACTGACCCAAACTCCCTCCTACACCCGACAACACGGCTGCACATCTGCAGATATATAAAATATCTGGCCAAGCTGCAGAACACCAGCTCCTCACTTAATGTCAGTCCAGAAAAGCTGCTGGAAACCCAACAGCTGTGGCAGCGCTTGACTGAGAACAGTGACACTGTCACTGTGCCTGTAACCACCCTCTCACCTGCCACTGTGAATCCTCCAGCCAAGGCATCGCCACTGACAGAGGAAACGATTGAGAGAATGGTGAGTGACATTCTGCAAAGACAGCAGCAGCAACAGCAACAGCAACAAGCCAGAGGACAAAAGAAGAAAACAAAAACCTGTCTTTCCTGTGGCCAGCCCAAGTCCCGGTTTGAAAACGATGGCTCATCCATTCATTTTTTTTACCAAAATGGGCCATCCAGGTACTTTTACTGCTCAACCAAAGTCCACCAAAAATATGGGGCAGAGGGACTTACAAACCCCAGGATGGAATTGGTGGACTTCATGGACACCCCATTTTTTGAGCGGGAGCTTGCTGCAACGCAGCAAAAAGTGCAGGGCCAGAAGGCCAAAAGGAAGGCAGCAGATGTGCCACCACAGGGGCGGCTGTGCAGGTTCTGCCACCGTGTCTTGAAACAAGGCCCTGATAGCCCTCATGTCCACACAGGATTCCCAGGAGTGGCAGGGAAGTATGTCTACTGTCCTGCTAAGGTGTTCTCCCTATGTCAGGACCAAGGCATGGAGAAGGAGCTGATCTGGGGGGACTTCAAGGGTTCAGCCTTTTATGAGGCAGAGAGGTTGAGATGGCTGGCTGAGAAGGGGAAATGAATAGGAGAGTGTACATAATGGTGTGTAATTAGTAATGTGCACATAATCTTGTGTAAATAATAGCCGTGTGAATAGGGATGTAAAATAATAGAAACTGTGAAAGGGTGTGTCATTGTAGAGTGTAAATAATGATGTGTAATTAGTTATGTGCACATAATTGTGTGTAAATAATAGTGATGTAAAATAATAGAAACTGTGAAAGGGTGTGTCATAGTAGAGTGTAAATAATGATGTGTAATTAGTCATGTGCACATAATTGTGTGTAAATAATAGTGATGTAAAATAATAGAAACTGTGAAAGGGTGTGTCATAGTAGAGTGTAAATAATGATGTGTAATTAGTCATGTGCACATAATTGTGTGTAAATAATAGTGATGTAAAATAATAGAAACTGTGAAAGGGTGTGTCATAGTAGAGTGTAAATAATGATGTGTAATTAGTCATGTGCACATAATTGTGTGTAAATAATAGTGATGTAAAATAATAGAAACTGTGAAAGGGTGTGTCATAGTAGAGTGTAAATAATGATGTGTAATTAGTCATGTGCACATAATTGTGTGTAAATAATAGTGATGTAAAATAATAGAAACTGTGAAAGGGTGTGTCATAGTAGAGTGTAAATAATGATGTGTAATTAGTCATGTGCACATAATTGTGTGTAAATAATAGTGATGTAAAATGAAAAGTTTCATATTTGGACTGACTTGATATTTAAGCTATATAAATTACTTCATTTTACAAAAACTTAGTACAAAAAACATACCAGGGCTTAAAAATAAATCAGCTTTTGGGGAATTGAACCCTGGTCTCCGGCATGACAAAAACAGACACGTAAAATCCCGTTTTTTCTGTTACACCTATCCGTAACTGGCCCCCGCGTGGCAGGCGGGAATTCTACCACTGAACCACCAATGCCTGCTCTTTGTGCCGGGCGGGACGTCACGCCACCGAACGCGGTCTCGCCGTCACGCTAGGACGGGCGGCGAGAGGGTGGGACATGTCGACTTGCACTAAAAGCCAGAGAAATGCACAGTGTCTTTTGTGAGTCTTTCCATAAGCCTCAAGGCGGGGGTTCCATGGTGTAACGGTCAGCACTCTGGACTCTGAATCCAGCAATCCAAGTTCAAATCTCGGTGGAACCTACAAGAGCCTGAGACCACTGAACCACCAATGCCTGCGCTTTGTGTCGGGCGGGACGTCACGCCACCGAACGCGGTCTCGCCGTCACGCTAGGACGGGCGGCGAGAGGGTGGGACATGTCGACTTGCACTAAAAGCCAGAGAGATGCACAGTGTCTTTCGTGAGTCTTTCCATAAGTCTCAGGGCGTGGGTTCCATGGTGTAACGGTCTGGACTCTGAATCCACCAATCCGAGTCCAAATCTCTGTGGAACCTACCAGAGCTTTTTATCTGAGACCCCAAACCTGCCCTTGACAGTGGCTGCTTGGTTTCAACCTTCTTCTCAGGACACAGGGGTTGGAACCACCAATCATCGTCCTGTGAAGAACTGTGGGCAGATCTGGGCGTGGTTGAAGTCAGCCCCTGCTGGACAGATTGTTCCACGTGTCCCGCTTATTTGTGCAAGTGTAACGTTGTAGAACATGCATTATTCAGTTATTGCTAAAGGGATGTGTCGAACCACTTCCCCTGATAGCGTTACCATAAAAACGTCCTTCAAATCAGGTCCTGTGAGATGACGGTGAACCACACTTCGCAAAAAGAGAACTTCTCCCCGTCAGGGAATTGAACCCTGGTCTCCCGCGTGACAGGCGGGGATACTGACCACTATACTAACGAGGACTGTGATGTCCATCGCAGTGGTAGCTCACAAGCTTACACGCGCCGACCAGGACGAATCAAGTCAAAACAAGGCCAACGACGGTTCACGTAAGAGTAATGCATTGGCTGGGAATCGAACCCGGGCCTCCCGCGCGGCAGGCGAGAATTCTTTAGCTAAAATTCTCTAAAACGTTTCCCATTCATTCTCAATGGTAGTGCTAAACCACTACGGATGTAATATTCTAACGGCCTCTGGTAGTTTTTTTTGTCGCTGTTCCGATTTTACCATAGACTCCCATAGAAAAAGAGAGAGGCAACTTTCTGTGAGTCAGTTTACCTCACTTCATCGAACGAAAGAAGACAGCAATATTTTTATCAACGATTGCATGTGAAGTTTCATCATCATCGAGCGGAAAAAACAGGTAAATCTTATTGTTTTAATGCCAGCTACTCTACCTGGAGATGTCACTAAGTGTAGGATATAGAAAACGATTGTACAATTTATAAAGTTTGCTAAGTACCTCACGTACTGTACCAGTACAGTAGTCTGAACTACAGTACAATAGAGCTAGTCGGCTCATATTTCATATTTTACACTGTCTGTATCTGGTTTACTCGCTCACGTTATTGGAACAGTAGTCGGCAATTTATAAAGTTTGCTAAGTACCTCACGTACTGTACCAGTACAGTAGTCTGAACTACAGTACAATAGAGCTAGTCGGCTCATATTTCATATTTTACACTGTCTGTATCTGGTTTACTCGCTCACGTTATTGGAACAGTAGTCGGCTAAACTCAAACTGTATTTAGATCGGTTGCGTCCCATTAACTAGTCGGCTAAAACGGACGATACTGTAGGTTGCTTGATCATGTCATGTTACAATACAGAGGCCAATGAATACATAAATAAATTACAATAACAGTTGTTCTAATAACTAGACTAACTAGCTCACGTTTCATGAGTAGGCTACAGTGGGCAATGTTGAAGAATTTTTAACAGCATAAATAATAACAGATTTAGTATTACAGTATATTGTTTAATTGAAACAATCTAAATAAAATCATTTTTATCACTCTATGCACATTGTCTTTTGTAGAGATCAATATGAAGAAGTTTTTCCCTGGAAAAATGCAAGTCTCCTTCAGAAAAGGCCCGTCTGGGTATTTGAGACAGGACCCCTCTGAAGAAGCTCAGAGGATCAAAGAGAACCCCTCCCCCCAGGACAAGTCTGCACCTCAAAGGGAAGACATGGTGAAAACCAACGCCCACACAGAGGTGTTTCTGAGAGGGGGGGATGTGTCTGACCGGCTGGAGGTGTTAGGTGAATACATCCTCCAGTTTGGAAAATACAAAGGAAAGTCCTTCAGGTGGCTGCTGGAGAATGATGTAGGCTACACCTTGTACCTCATCAACAAGGTAGATCAGGAGCAGACAGCCGGGCAGTTCAACCCAGCGGGCCACAGTAAAGACAGCCTACTGTCCTTCCTGGAGTACACCAAAGGCTTTCAGGAAATTGAGGACCTCCGGAGGTACTCTGTCAAAAGACCCGCTGCACCCGTTGCTTCTGACCATGACAACCTAGTTGGCTTTGGTTCCAGGGCTAAAAGCACCTGGGGGGAGATTTGGAACGGTAGAGCCGATGGGTACGCAGCGTTCATAATGGGAAAGAAGTGCGTGCAGCGCAGCAAAATGCACAATCTGCAGCAGTACCTTATGAAGCAAAGGACCCTGACAGCATCCACACTTCAACCCCTTAATGTTGCCGACTCCAATACCACCTCAACCCCTGCCTCTCATCCTCCAGGTCTGTTCATGTAACATACATCACTTACATAACGGTTTACATATTTGTTCCATACAAATTGTAATGTGACCTTTGTTTTATTTCCTAGTCATAGAGGATGATGAGGATTTGGAGAGGGCAATGCTGAGTCTGTCCTCTTCCAAGTTTGGGACCCAGCTGAGTGAGTTAACTAAAGGAACATGTCCATACTTATTTCAGTCACTTTCATATCAATTCAAATGTATTATTTAAACATAATGCAATGTACTCATTGTCTGTCCAGGTTCACCAGCAGTAGAAGCAGTTGGGACATCGGCTTCATCCACTGCTAGAGGTTAACCATCCATCAGTTTTGGAGGATAATTTGGTCACCCGCAGAATTATCTACCATAACTGAGTTTTAATATGCTTGTTTATTATTTTGGTCGTGTTCTGGCCTGTTCTGATGCTTGTGTTCTTTTGTTCTACTTACTACTGTCTTAAGGATGTAACATGTCAGCGATGAGGGTAAGTGTTTATATTAGTTCTATCTCTGCATGTTTTCTATAAAGCTGTGTCAAGGGTTTGGCATGCCAATTGGACAAGGATGAAAAAGTCTGTAGCACACTTTCATTTAAAATTAAAAACGTAATTTAACTATGACTTCTTTACTTACCTACATGAAAACTGCAGTTTCTCTCTCCTTTGAAATCTAGATGCCAAACCCTTGACTATTTATTATTTTATTTTGGTATTGTCACTGAGCTTTACCTGTTATCATTGAAATATCAAATTGATATAGTTAGATTTTATAGAAGAATATCAAATCTATCTATATACCATTTGATTAAAAAAATCTTCATTTGTATGAATTTTTTTAACTAATCAGAATGCATTTATTAATCAGAATGCAGGGATAGCTTTGTTATTATGTTGATAACAAGTAAGGCAGAAGTGACTCTTACCAATTACACATACAAATAAGATTGGCACGCCAAACTGTGTCGAGGGGTCATATGATAACACTTCGTTTTCCTTAACAGTGAGGAGCAAACCAACAGCTACACTCTCTAGACCAACTGACTGCCCCACAACTGCTTCTCCTTTGCAAGGTTGATATCTGTACATGTATGTCTCATATTTATTTGCTATGAAAGTGTCTCCCATTCATGTTTAAGTTTGTGTTATTTTATCTCCACAAGCTTCCTCCGCTCCAGTGAAGGTCTGCCTACCGGTACCTCCTCAGCTGCTTGCCTTGGGTCAATCTTTGATCCCACTACCAACTTTGTCAGAACACAGTATGTCCTTTCATTTTCAATGGACACAAACTCTTATTTTGTTGTCTATAAACAAGTTAGTTTTCTGAAAAGTAAAACATTGTCATTTCATGCCACTTATTGAGAGAAAAGAGAAACAGAATGTTTTCACGGCCGATTAAATGTTAATATCTCAATCTGGTTTTTGCTTTTTCACAGCTCTGTCACACCCTGCTCCTCCAGTAGACCCTGCATCCAGTGAACAGCCTGCACCCTCTCCTGCAGTATCCAATAGTGTCCCTAGCTATGACTCGGATGTCTGTCGCTGGACCTGCTCCAATCAGCAGCGGATCTGGATTAAGACGGAGATGGAAGCTTTGGGGCTGTGGCCAGGTTCACGCCCAGTACGCCATCTGATGAAGATGGTCTCTTTGTGGCGCTACCCACCTCAGCCAGAGCTTATTGAGACCTCTTCTGACCTGCCCTCCCCCAAATATTTCCAGCTCCATCCGTTTTTCATCTGGAAACCAGAGAATGACATCATGGAGCGCCTAAGAAACAATTACGTGCTCCCATGTCTCCATGGTTGTCCGCAGCCGATGATAGCATCGGCGGGGGTGGGGAGGCCTCGTGTCATTGTTGGCATGAGTGGCCAATATTACATTTTTGCATCCCGTCTGTGCTGCAAGACCTGCAGGAAGTACTGGTTTGCTGACAACCCTCAGTGGTTGGACAAACTTCCGCAGCGCTTCACTAACATCCTGCCAGCCTTTCTAACCTACAAAAAGGCCATCTGCAAAACGGTGTTGCATGAGCTGAGGCGCACGGGTAAATCACCCAATGACATGGCCAAACAGGTGACGGAGATGCTGCACCTAAAATATGAGCAAGCTCATCTCTCCTACCTGCACTGTGTGCAGAATGTCCAGGACACAGAGGTGGGCTTGGGTGGCCAGAAAACGATCAGTGCCTTCATCAGGGGGCACAACCAGGTGCCTCCTTTTGGAGGTTATGAAGACGCTGATGGTTGGAGTGGAGTGTCAGTGTCTGCACAATACCTGACAGACTGCTTGCTCCAGGAGTTTCGACGCCAGGAGCCAGCAATCAACAAGCTCCTACAGGGGACCTTTGGGCAGGTGTTGAGATCTGACCACACGCGCAAGATTGCCAGAAAGGTTACACTCTCCTCAGGGGCCATGTCATCCTACGCCATCATGAACGAGAACTGGATGATCCTCTCCTGGGTGATGGTGCAGTCAGAGGCTGAGCGCTCCTTGGAGCCAATGTATGAAGGTCTGGCCAACCGCTACACTGCTGCTGGACTGGACATGGCCAAGTACCACTGGGTGGACAGGTATGGCTATTATATAGCACACAATTCATAAGACATGTAAATCATATAATGTGAATGTAACTACATTTCTGTTGTAAATGTAGCCCATATATTTGCATATTTCTCATTTAGTTTTCTTCCATTTTGGTAATTGTGTAGGGACTGCTGTGCAGCATTCAGGATTCCAGACTCCCACCCTGGTGAACATCTAGTGTGGGATGCTTGGAAGACCACAGAGGCTGTGTTGGCAGAGGTCACTGCAGGGGAGCTGTCCAACACCTGTGCCTCAAGGTCAAAATTCAACCCGGACATAGAAATGAAGCTGGACCTGTTTCACTGCATGAGGCGTTTTTGCAGGGAGTGTGTGTCTGAGCATCATTCCCTGTACAGTTCCTTCTGCCAGTTCCTCTCCGCTGCCTTCCTTGTGGTCGACCAGGAAGATCTGCAGAGGCTGAAAGTTGCATACACTTTCTGTGGCATTGTGCCTCCAAACCCCACCAAGCAGCACATCCGGGATCACTGCAGGACCAAGATCCCTCAGCCTCAGGAGCTGGTGACCAGGATAGAGGAGGTTCTTCAGCACTTCCAAATGTCCAAGGACCCAGACAATGTCCCGCTCTTCAAGCCAACAATGTTGAAGACCTGGAGGATCCAGCGGGTCCACATACTGAGGGGCTGCCTCAGTGACCCAGAGCTGAAAGACGGGATCATGTACAGGTATGGGGGAACCTTACAGCTGAATCATGTCCAGGGGGAGGGAGCCAGAGTGCCCATCTGGATCCCAGTCCGAGGCACTTCCCAGCAGGAAGGCTACCACTTTCACCAGGCCCAATGGGTGACTGGCAACCGTGTCTCCCCTGAGCTGTTCCAGGCCCAGGGTATGACTGGAGTGGCACGCTGGAACTTTGAGAGGCTGGTGGACCTGAAACAGCCTGATGTCCTCCTTCCAGCGATGTTTGACCCTGTGCTCATGATGGAGCTGAATGCAGCCTCTGTAAGGGTGACAGGCCAGCCCAAGTACAAAGCCTTGTACGCCTCAAACAGGGACACTGGAGAAATGTTTGGGTTGAAATACCTGGAACCTGGCTGTCGTCCGGTACCTATCGACTGGGACAAATACAGAACCCCTGGCCCCGCTCAGCCCTGTCCCCCTACGACTGCAAACACCCAGTCCTCACTACAGTCCTCCAGCGAGCCCTCCATAGCGCTCTTTCATTGTCCTGCGCCTCTCCCCCCTGCTGCACTGAATCCTAAGCGTGAGAGTTCAGAGGAACCCCAGGACAATACAGGTAATTTTAGATTGTTCAGTTCTTTAGTATTAGACTTTAATTTAAACATTAAAGTTTTTTTTTCAAGATACGTATATGTTTTTTGTATGCACCTTCCTGCTACAGTAAATGCCTTGTTTTGTGAACTTACATAGCAAATAAAACAAATTCTGATTCTGAAAGGAACATTTTGAATTGTACACATATTTACACGTACAGACATCCATGTGTGGTTTTCAAAAACAAACTATACACTGTATTTACTAACAATAAACTGTATCCAATTTATTTCTCAGCTGTGCCATACACACCGACCCTTCCAATGGCTGCCTCTCCTCGGAGTGCCCGCACCGGGCCTGTTAAAACTGGAGGCCGGGTCTTTGTGCTCGACCACACCAGGTGGACTAGCCCTATGAAAGTGGCCATTGATGGTCTGCTCACCACGTACCATGGACAGAAGGACATGCTGAGGCTTGTGGACCATGAGTATGCAGCCATGGTCCACAGTTCCATCACTGACCCAAACTCCCTCCTACACCCGACAACACGGCTGCACATCTGCAGATATATAAAATATCTGGCCAAGCTGCAGAACACCAGCTCCTCACTTAATGTCAGTCCAGAAAAGCTGCTGGAAACCCAACAGCTGTGGCAGCGCTTGACTGAGAACAGTGACACTGTCACTGTGCCTGTAACCACCCTCTCACCTGCCACTGTGAATCCTCCAGCCAAGGCATCGCCACTGACAGAGGAAACGATTGAGAGAATGGTGAGTGACATTCTGCAAAGACAGCAGCAGCAACAGCAACAGCAACAAGCCAGAGGACAAAAGAAGAAAACAAAAACCTGTCTTTCCTGTGGCCAGCCCAAGTCCCGGTTTGAAAACGATGGCTCATCCATTCATTTTTTTTACCAAAATGGGCCATCCAGGTACTTTTACTGCTCAACCAAAGTCCACCAAAAATATGGGGCAGAGGGACTTACAAACCCCAGGATGGAATTGGTGGACTTCATGGACACCCCATTTTTTGAGCGGGAGCTTGCTGCAACGCAGCAAAAAGTGCAGGGCCAGAAGGCCAAAAGGAAGGCAGCAGATGTGCCACCACAGGGGCGGCTGTGCAGGTTCTGCCACCGTGTCTTGAAACAAGGCCCTGATAGCCCTCATGTCCACACAGGATTCCCAGGAGTGGCAGGGAAGTATGTCTACTGTCCTGCTAAGGTGTTCTCCCTATGTCAGGACCAAGGCATGGAGAAGGAGCTGATCTGGGGGGACTTCAAGGGTTCAGCCTTTTATGAGGCAGAGAGGTTGAGATGGCTGGCTGAGAAGGGGAAATGAATAGGAGAGTGTACATAATGGTGTGTAATTAGTAATGTGCACATAATCTTGTGTAAATAATAGCCGTGTGAATAGGGATGTAAAATAATAGAAACTGTGAAAGGGTGTGTCATTGTAGAGTGTAAATAATGATGTGTAATTAGTTATGTGCACATAATTGTGTGTAAATAATAGTGATGTAAAATAATAGAAACTGTGAAAGGGTGTGTCATAGTAGAGTGTAAATAATGATGTGTAATTAGTCATGTGCACATAATTGTGTGTAAATAATAGTGATGTAAAATAATAGAAACTGTGAAAGGGTGTGTCATAGTAGAGTGTAAATAATGATGTGTAATTAGTCATGTGCACATAATTGTGTGTAAATAATAGTGATGTAAAATAATAGAAACTGTGAAAGGGTGTGTCATAGTAGAGTGTAAATAATGATGTGTAATTAGTCATGTGCACATAATTGTGTGTAAATAATAGTGATGTAAAATAATAGAAACTGTGAAAGGGTGTGTCATAGTAGAGTGTAAATAATGATGTGTAATTAGTCATGTGCACATAATTGTGTGTAAATAATAGTGATGTAAAATAATAGAAACTGTGAAAGGGTGTGTCATAGTAGAGTGTAAATAATGATGTGTAATTAGTCATGTGCACATAATTGTGTGTAAATAATAGTGATGTAAAATGAAAAGTTTCATATTTGGACTGACTTGATATTTAAGCTATATAAATTACTTCATTTTACAAAAACTTAGTACAAAAAACATACCAGGGCTTAAAAATAAATCAGCTTTTGGGGAATTGAACCCTGGTCTCCGGCATGACAAAAACAGACACGTAAAATCCCGTTTTTTCTGTTACACCTATCCGTAACTGGCCCCCGCGTGGCAGGCGGGAATTCTACCACTGAACCACCAATGCCTGCTCTTTGTGCCGGGCGGGACGTCACGCCACCGAACGCGGTCTCGCCGTCACGCTAGGACGGGCGGCGAGAGGGTGGGACATGTCGACTTGCACTAAAAGCCAGAGAAATGCACAGTGTCTTTCGTGAGTCTTTCCATAAGCCTCAAGGCGGGGGTTCCATGGTGTAACGGTCAGCACTCTGGACTCTGAATCCAGCAATCCAAGTTCAAATCTCGGTGGAACCTACAAGAGCCTGAGACCACTGAACCACCAATGCCTGCGCTTTGTGTCGGGCGGGACGTCACGCCACCGAACGCGGTCTCGCCGTCACGCTAGGACGGGCGGCGAGAGGGTGGGACATGTCGACTTGCACTAAAAGCCAGAGAGATGCACAGTGTCTTTCGTGAGTCTTTCCATAAGTCTCAGGGCGTGGGTTCCATGGTGTAACGGTCAGCACTGGACTCTGAATCCAGCAATCCGAGTCCAAATCTCTGTGGAACCTACCAGAGCTTTTTATCTGAGACCCCAAACCTGCCCTTGACAGTGGCTGCTTGGTTTCAACCTTCTTCTCAGGACACAGGGGTTGGAACCACCAATCATCGTCCTGTGAAGAACTGTGGGCAGATCTGGGCGTGGTTGAAGTCAGCCCCTGCTGGACAGATTGTTCCACGTGTCCCGCTTATTTGTGCAAGTGTAACGTTGTAGAACATGCATTATTCAGTTATTGCTAAAGGGATGTGTCGAACCACTTCCCCTGATAGCGTTACCATAAAAACGTCCTTCAAATCAGGTCCTGTGAGATGACGGTGAACCACACTTCGCAAAAAGAGAATTTCTCCCCGTCAGGGAATTGAACCCTGGTCTCCCGCGTGACAGGCGGGGATACTGACCACTATACAAGGCCAACGACGGTTCACGTAAGAGTAACGAGGACTGTGATGTCCATCGCAGTGGTAGCTCACAAGCTTACACGCGCCGACCAGGACGAATCAAGTCAAAACAAGGCCAACGACGGTTCACGTAAGAGTAATGCATTGGCCGGGAATCGAACCCGGGCCTCCCGCGCGGCAGGCGAGAATTCTTTAGCTAAAATTCTCTAAAACGTTTCCCATTCATTCTCAATGGTAGTGCTAAACCACTACGGATGTAATATTCTAACGGCCTCTGGTAGTTTTTTTTGTCGCTGTTCCGATTTTACCATAGACTCCCATAGAAAAAGAGAGAGGCAACTTTCTGTGAGTCAGTTTACCTCACTTCATCGAACGAAAGAAGACAGCAATATTTTTATCAACGATTGCATGTGAAGTTTCATCATCATCGAGCGGAAAAAACAGGTAAATCTTATTGTTTTAATGCCAGCTACTCTACCTGGAGATGTCACTAAGTGTAGGATATAGAAAACGATTGTACAATTTATAAAGTTTGCTAAGTACCTCACGTACTGTACCAGTACAGTAGTCTGAACTACAGTACAATAGAGCTAGTCGGCTCATATTTCATATTTTACACTGTCTGTATCTGGTTTACTCGCTCACGTTATTGGAACAGTAGTCGGCAATTTATAAAGTTTGCTAAGTACCTCACGTACTGTACCAGTACAGTAGTCTGAACTACAGTACAATAGAGCTAGTCGGCTCATATTTCATATTTTACACTGTCTGTATCTGGTTTACTCGCTCACGTTATTGGAACAGTAGTCGGCTAAACTCAAACTGTATTTAGATCGGTTGCGTCCCATTAACTAGTCGGCTAAAACGGACGATACTGTAGGTTGCTTGATCATGTCATGTTACAATACAGAGGCCAATGAATACATAAATAAATTACAATGACAGTTGTTCTAATAACTAGACTAACTAGCTCACGTTTCATGAGTAGGCTACAGTGGGCAATGTTGAAGAATTTTTAACAGCATAAATAATAACAGATTTAGTATTACAGTATATTGTTTAATTGAAACAATCTAAATAAAATCATTTTTATCACTCTATGCACATTGTCTTTTGTAGAGATCAATATGAAGAAGTTTTTCCCTGGAAAAATGCAAGTCTCCTTCAGAAAAGGCCCGTCTGGGTATTTGAGACAGGACCCCTCTGAAGAAGCTCAGAGGATCAAAGAGAACCCCTCCCCCCAGGACAAGTCTGCACCTCAAAGGGAAGACATGGTGAAAACCAACGCCCACACAGAGGTGTTTCTGAGAGGGGGGGATGTGTCTGACCGGCTGGAGGTGTTAGGTGAATACATCCTCCAGTTTGGAAAATACAAAGGAAAGTCCTTCAGGTGGCTGCTGGAGAATGATGTAGGCTACACCTTGTACCTCATCAACAAGGTAGATCAGGAGCAGACAGCCGGGCAGTTCAACCCAGCGGGCCACAGTAAAGACAGCCTACTGTCCTTCCTGGAGTACACCAAAGGCTTTCAGGAAATTGAGGACCTCCGGAGGTACTCTGTCAAAAGACCCGCTGCACCCGTTGCTTCTGACCATGACAACCTAGTTGGCTTTGGTTCCAGGGCTAAAAGCACCTGGGGGGAGATTTGGAACGGTAGAGCCGATGGGTACGCAGCGTTCATAATGGGAAAGAAGTGCGTGCAGCGCAGCAAAATGCACAATCTGCAGCAGTACCTTATGAAGCAAAGGACCCTGACAGCATCCACACTTCAACCCCTTAATGTTGCCGACTCCAATACCACCTCAACCCCTGCCTCTCATCCTCCAGGTCTGTTCATGTAACATACATCACTTACATAACGGTTTACATATTTGTTCCATACAAATTGTAATGTGACCTTTGTTTTATTTCCTAGTCATAGAGGATGATGAGGATTTGGAGAGGGCAATGCTGAGTCTGTCCTCTTCCAAGTTTGGGACCCAGCTGAGTGAGTTAACTAAAGGAACATGTCCATACTTATTTCAGTCACTTTCATATCAATTCAAATGTATTATTTAAACATAATGCAATGTACTCATTGTCTGTCCAGGTTCACCAGCAGTAGAAGCAGTTGGGACATCGGCTTCATCCACTGCTAGAGGTTAACCATCCATCAGTTTTGGAGGATAATTTGGTCACCCGCAGAATTATCTACCATAACTGAGTTTTAATATGCTTGTTTATTATTTTGGTCGTGTTCTGGCCTGTTCTGATGCTTGTGTTCTTTTGTTCTACTTACTACTGTCTTAAGGATGTAACATGTCAGCGATGAGGGTAAGTGTTTATATTAGTTCTATCTCTGCATGTTTTCTATAAAGCTGTGTCAAGGGTTTGGCATGCCAATTGGACAAGGATGAAAAAGTCTGTAGCACACTTTCATTTAAAATTAAAAACGTAATTTAACTATGACTTCTTTACTTACCTACATGAAAACTGCAGTTTCTCTCTCCTTTGAAATCTAGATGCCAAACCCTTGACTATTTATTATTTTATTTTGGTATTGTCACTGAGCTTTACCTGTTATCATTGAAATATCAAATTGATATAGTTAGATTTTATAGAAGAATATCAAATCTATCTATATACCATTTGATTAAAAAAATCTTCATTTGTATGAATTTTTTTAACTAATCAGAATGCATTTATTAATCAGAATGCAGGGATAGCTTTGTTATTATGTTGATAACAAGTAAGGCAGAAGTGACTCTTACCAATTACACATACAAATAAGATTGGCACGCCAAACTGTGTCGAGGGGTCATATGATAACACTTCGTTTTCCTTAACAGTGAGGAGCAAACCAACAGCTACACTCTCTAGACCAACTGACTGCCCCACAACTGCTTCTCCTTTGCAAGGTTGATATCTGTACATGTATGTCTCATATTTATTTGCTATGAAAGTGTCTCCCATTCATGTTTAAGTTTGTGTTATTTTATCTCCACAAGCTTCCTCCGCTCCAGTGAAGGTCTGCCTACCGGTACCTCCTCAGCTGCTTGCCTTGGGTCAATCTTTGATCCCACTACCAACTTTGTCAGAACACAGTATGTCCTTTCATTTTCAATGGACACAAACTCTTATTTTGTTGTCTATAAACAAGTTAGTTTTCTGAAAAGTAAAACATTGTCATTTCATGCCACTTATTGAGAGAAAAGAGAAACAGAATGTTTTCACGGCCGATTAAATGTTAATATCTCAATCTGGTTTTTGCTTTTTCACAGCTCTGTCACACCCTGCTCCTCCAGTAGACCCTGCATCCAGTGAACAGCCTGCACCCTCTCCTGCAGTATCCAATAGTGTCCCTAGCTATGACTCGGATGTCTGTCGCTGGACCTGCTCCAATCAGCAGCGGATCTGGATTAAGACGGAGATGGAAGCTTTGGGGCTGTGGCCAGGTTCACGCCCAGTACGCCATCTGATGAAGATGGTCTCTTTGTGGCGCTACCCACCTCAGCCAGAGCTTATTGAGACCTCTTCTGACCTGCCCTCCCCCAAATATTTCCAGCTCCATCCGTTTTTCATCTGGAAACCAGAGAATGACATCATGGAGCGCCTAAGAAACAATTACGTGCTCCCATGTCTCCATGGTTGTCCGCAGCCGATGATAGCATCGGCGGGGGTGGGGAGGCCTCGTGTCATTGTTGGCATGAGTGGCCAATATTACATTTTTGCATCCCGTCTGTGCTGCAAGACCTGCAGGAAGTACTGGTTTGCTGACAACCCTCAGTGGTTGGACAAACTTCCGCAGCGCTTCACTAACATCCTGCCAGCCTTTCTAACCTACAAAAAGGCCATCTGCAAAACGGTGTTGCATGAGCTGAGGCGCACGGGTAAATCACCCAATGACATGGCCAAACAGGTGACGGAGATGCTGCACCTAAAATATGAGCAAGCTCATCTCTCCTACCTGCACTGTGTGCAGAATGTCCAGGACACAGAGGTGGGCTTGGGTGGCCAGAAAACGATCAGTGCCTTCATCAGGGGGCACAACCAGGTGCCTCCTTTTGGAGGTTATGAAGACGCTGATGGTTGGAGTGGAGTGTCAGTGTCTGCACAATACCTGACAGACTGCTTGCTCCAGGAGTTTCGACGCCAGGAGCCAGCAATCAACAAGCTCCTACAGGGGACCTTTGGGCAGGTGTTGAGATCTGACCACACGCGCAAGATTGCCAGAAAGGTTACACTCTCCTCAGGGGCCATGTCATCCTACGCCATCATGAACGAGAACTGGATGATCCTCTCCTGGGTGATGGTGCAGTCAGAGGCTGAGCGCTCCTTGGAGCCAATGTATGAAGGTCTGGCCAACCGCTACACTGCTGCTGGACTGGACATGGCCAAGTACCACTGGGTGGACAGGTATGGCTATTATATAGCACACAATTCATAAGACATGTAAATCATATAATGTGAATGTAACTACATTTCTGTTGTAAATGTAGCCCATATATTTGCATATTTCTCATTTAGTTTTCTTCCATTTTGGTAATTGTGTAGGGACTGCTGTGCAGCATTCAGGATTCCAGACTCCCACCCTGGTGAACATCTAGTGTGGGATGCTTGGAAGACCACAGAGGCTGTGTTGGCAGAGGTCACTGCAGGGGAGCTGTCCAACACCTGTGCCTCAAGGTCAAAATTCAACCCGGACATAGAAATGAAGCTGGACCTGTTTCACTGCATGAGGCGTTTTTGCAGGGAGTGTGTGTCTGAGCATCATTCCCTGTACAGTTCCTTCTGCCAGTTCCTCTCCGCTGCCTTCCTTGTGGTCGACCAGGAAGATCTGCAGAGGCTGAAAGTTGCATACACTTTCTGTGGCATTGTGCCTCCAAACCCCACCAAGCAGCACATCCGGGATCACTGCAGGACCAAGATCCCTCAGCCTCAGGAGCTGGTGACCAGGATAGAGGAGGTTCTTCAGCACTTCCAAATGTCCAAGGACCCAGACAATGTCCCGCTCTTCAAGCCAACAATGTTGAAGACCTGGAGGATCCAGCGGGTCCACATACTGAGGGGCTGCCTCAGTGACCCAGAGCTGAAAGACGGGATCATGTACAGGTATGGGGGAACCTTACAGCTGAATCATGTCCAGGGGGAGGGAGCCAGAGTGCCCATCTGGATCCCAGTCCGAGGCACTTCCCAGCAGGAAGGCTACCACTTTCACCAGGCCCAATGGGTGACTGGCAACCGTGTCTCCCCTGAGCTGTTCCAGGCCCAGGGTATGACTGGAGTGGCACGCTGGAACTTTGAGAGGCTGGTGGACCTGAAACAGCCTGATGTCCTCCTTCCAGCGATGTTTGACCCTGTGCTCATGATGGAGCTGAATGCAGCCTCTGTAAGGGTGACAGGCCAGCCCAAGTACAAAGCCTTGTACGCCTCAAACAGGGACACTGGAGAAATGTTTGGGTTGAAATACCTGGAACCTGGCTGTCGTCCGGTACCTATCGACTGGGACAAATACAGAACCCCTGGCCCCGCTCAGCCCTGTCCCCCTACGACTGCAAACACCCAGTCCTCACTACAGTCCTCCAGCGAGCCCTCCATAGCGCTCTTTCATTGTCCTGCGCCTCTCCCCCCTGCTGCACTGAATCCTAAGCGTGAGAGTTCAGAGGAACCCCAGGACAATACAGGTAATTTTAGATTGTTCAGTTCTTTAGTATTAGACTTTAATTTAAACATTAAAGTTTTTTTTTCAAGATACGTATATGTTTATTGTATGCACCTTCCTGCTACAGTAAATGCCTTGTTTTGTGAACTTACATAGCAAATAAAACAAATTCTGATTCTGAAAGGAACATTTTGAATTGTACACATATTTACACGTACAGACATCCATGTGTGGTTTTCAAAAACAAACTATACACTGTATTTACTAACAATAAACTGTATCCAATTTATTTCTCAGCTGTGCCATACACACCGACCCTTCCAATGGCTGCCTCTCCTCGGAGTGCCCGCACCGGGCCTGTTAAAACTGGAGGCCGGGTCTTTGTGCTCGACCACACCAGGTGGACTAGCCCTATGAAAGTGGCCATTGATGGTCTGCTCACCACGTACCATGGACAGAAGGACATGCTGAGGCTTGTGGACCATGAGTATGCAGCCATGGTCCACAGTTCCATCACTGACCCAAACTCCCTCCTACACCCGACAACACGGCTGCACATCTGCAGATATATAAAATATCTGGCCAAGCTGCAGAACACCAGCTCCTCACTTAATGTCAGTCCAGAAAAGCTGCTGGAAACCCAACAGCTGTGGCAGCGCTTGACTGAGAACAGTGACACTGTCACTGTGCCTGTAACCACCCTCTCACCTGCCACTGTGAATCCTCCAGCCAAGGCATCGCCACTGACAGAGGAAACGATTGAGAGAATGGTGAGTGACATTCTGCAAAGACAGCAGCAGCAACAGCAACAGCAACAAGCCAGAGGACAAAAGAAGAAAACAAAAACCTGTCTTTCCTGTGGCCAGCCCAAGTCCCGGTTTGAAAACGATGGCTCATCCATTCATTTTTTTTTACCAAAATGGGCCATCCAGGTACTTTTACTGCTCAACCAAAGTCCACCAAAAATATGGGGCAGAGGGACTTACAAACCCCAGGATGGAATTGGTGGACTTCATGGACACCCCATTTTTTGAGCGGGAGCTTGCTGCAACGCAGCAAAAAGTGCAGGGCCAGAAGGCCAAAAGGAAGGCAGCAGATGTGCCACCACAGGGGCGGCTGTGCAGGTTCTGCCACCGTGTCTTGAAACAAGGCCCTGATAGCCCTCATGTCCACACAGGATTCCCAGGAGTGGCAGGGAAGTATGTCTACTGTCCTGCTAAGGTGTTCTCCCTATATCAGGACCAAGGCATGGAGAAGGAGCTGATCTGGGGGGACTTCAAGGGTTCAGCCTTTTATGAGGTAGAGAGGTTGAGATGGCTGGCTGAGAAGGGGAAATGAATAGGAGAGTGTAAATAATGGTGTGTAATTAGTAATGTGCACATAATTGTGTGTAAATAATAGTGATGTAAAATAATAGAAACTGTGAAAGGGTGTGTCATAGTAGAGTGTAAATAATGATGTGTAATTAGTCATGTGCACATAATTGTGTGTAAATAATAGTGATGTAAAATAATAGAAACTGTGAAAGGGTGTGTCATAGTAGAGTGTAAATAATGATGTGTAATTAGTCATGTGCACATAATTGTGTGTAAATAATAGTGATGTAAAATAATAGAAACTGTGAAAGGGTGTGTCATAGTAGAGTGTAAATAATGATGTGTAATTAGTCATGTGCACATAATTGTGTGTAAATAATAGTGATGTAAAATAATAGAAACTGTGAAAGGGTGTGTCATAGTAGAGTGTAAATAATGATGTGTAATTAGTCATGTGCACATAATTGTGTGTAAATAATAGTGATGTAAAATAATAGAAACTGTGAAAGGGTGTGTCATAGTAGAGTGTAAATAATGATGTGTAATTAGTCATGTGCACATAATTGTAAATCGTTTTTTGCCTTTGAACTTGAGTCTTAATACACTATAAAACAAAGTTCAGATTTCAGCATGAGTTGTCTTGGATTTATTGCTATCATCTATACAGAACACAGAACACATTAAAAAAAAAACTATGGATGACAAAAGTTTCATATTTGGACTGACTTGATATTTAAGCTATATAAATTACTTCATTTTACAAAAACTTAGTACAAAAAACATACCAGGGCTTAAAAATAAATCAGCTTTTGGGGAATTGAACCCCGGTCTCCGGCATGACAAAAACAGACACGTAAAATCCCGTTTTTTCTGTTACACCTATCCGTAACTGGCCCCCGCGTGGCAGGCGAGAATTCTACCACTGAACCACCAATGCCTGCGCTTTGTGTCACGCGGAACGTCACGCCAACGAACGCGGTCTCGCCGTCACGCTAGGACGGGCGGCGAGAGGGTGGGACATGTCGACTTGCACTAAAACTCAGAGAGATGCACAGTGTCTTTTGTGAGTCTTTCCATAAGCCTCAAGGCGGGGGTTCCATGGTGTAACGGTCAGCACTCTGGACTCTGAATCCAGCAATCCGAGTTCAAATCTCGGTGGAACCTACAAGAGCCTTTTATCTGAGACCACTGAACCACCAATGCCTGCGCTTTGTGTCGGGCGGGACGTCACGCCACCGAACGCGGTCTCGCCGTCACGCTAGGACGGGCGGCGAGAGGGTGGGACGTGTCGACTTGCACTAAAAGCCAGAGAGATGCACAGTGTCTTTCGTGAGTCTTTCCATAAGCCTCAAGGCGGGGGTTCCATGGTGTAACGGTCTCTGGACTCTGAATCCAGCAATCCAAGTTCAAATCTCGGTGGAACCTACAAGAGCCTTTTATCTGAGACCACTGAACCACCAATGCCTGCGCTTTGTGTCGGGCGGGACGTCACGCCACCGAACGCGGTCTCGCCGTCACGCTAGGACGGGCGGCGAGAGGGTGGGACATGTCGACTTGCACTAAAAGCCAGAGAAATGCACAGTGTCTTTCGTGAGTCTTTCCATAAGTCTCAAGGCGGGGGTTCCATGGTGTAACGGTCTGGACTCTGAATTCAGCAATCCGAGTTCAAATCTCGGTGGAACCTACAAGAGCCTGAGACCACTGAACCACCAATGCCTGCGCTTTGTGTCGGGAGGGACGTCACCGAACGCGGTCTCGCCGTCACGCTAGGACGGGCGGCGAGAGGGTGGTACATGTCGACTTGCATTAAAAGCCAGAGAGATGCACAGTGTCTTTCGTGAGTCTTTCCAGAAGCCTCAAGGCGGGGGTTCCATGGTGTAACGGTCAGCACTCTGGACTCTGAATCCAGCAATCCGAGTCCAAATCTCTGTGGAACCTACCAGAGCTTTTTATCTGAGACCCCCAAACCTGCCCTTGACAGTGGCGTCTTGGTTTCAACCTTCTTCTCAGGACACAGGGGTTGGAACCACCAATCATCGTCCTGTGAAGAACTGCTTGCAGATCCGGGCTGGTTGAAGTCAGCCCCTGCTGGACAGATTGTTCCACGCGTCCCGCTTATTTGTGCAAGTGTAACGTTGTAGAACATGCATTATTCAGTTATTGCTAAAGGGATGTGTCAAACCACTTCCCCTGATAGCGTTACCATAAAAACGTCCTTCAAATCAGGTCCTGTGAGATGACGGTGAACCACACTTCGCAAAAAGAGAATTTCTCCCCTTCAGGGAATTGAACCCTGGTCTCCCGCATGACAGGCGGGGATACTGACCACTATACTAACGAGGACTGTGATGTCCATCGCAGTGGTAGCTCACAAGCTTACACGCGCCGACCAGGACGAATCAAGTCAAAACAAGGCCAACGACGGTTCACGTAAGAGTAATGCATTGGCCGGGAATCGAACCCGGGACACCCGCGTGGCAGGCGAGAATTCTACCACTGAACCACCAATGCCTGCTCTTTGTGCCGGGCGGGACGTCACGCCACCGAACGCGGTCTCGCCGTCACGCTAGGACGGGCGGCGAGAGGGTGGGACGTGTCGACTTGCACTAAAAGCCAGAGAGATGCACAGTGTCTTTGTTGAGTCTTTCCATAAGCCTCAAGGCGGGGGTTCCATGGTGTAACGGTCAGCAATCTGGACTCTGAATCCAGCAATCCGAGTCCAAATCTCTGTGGAACCTACCAGAGCTTTTTATCTGAGACCCCCAAACCTGCCCTTGACAGTGGCGTCTTGGTTTCAACCTTCTTCTCAGGACACAGGGGTTGGAACCACCAATCATCGTCCTGTGAAGAACTGCTGGCAGATCCGGGCGTGGTTGAAGTCAGCCCCTGCTGGACAGATTGTTCCACGCGTCCCGCTTATTTGTGCAAGTGTAACGTTGTAGAACATGCATTATTCAGTTATTGCTAAAGGGATGTGTCAAACCACTTCCCCTGATAGCGTTACCATAAAAACGTCCTTCAAAT
>NW_025814033.1:17500-25000 GCF_021917145.1 Hypomesus transpacificus | reverse complement strand
CGAACGCGGTCTCGCCGTCACGCTAGGACGGACGGCGAGAGGGTGGGACATGTCGACTTGCACTAAAAGCCAGAGAAATGCACAGTGTCTTTCGTGAGTCTTTCCATAAGTCTCAAGGCGGGGGTTCCATGGTGTAACGGTCTGGACTCTGAATTCAGCAATCCGAGTTCAAATCTCGGTGGAACCTACCAGAGCTTTTTATCTGAGACCCCCAAACCTGCCCTTGACAGTGGCGTCTTGGTTTCAACCTTCTTCTCAGGACACAGGGTTTGGAACCACCAATCATCGTCCTGTGAAGAACTGCTTGCAGATCCGGGCGTGGTTGAAGTCAGCCCCTGCTGGACAGATTGTTCCACGCGTCCCGCTTATTTGTGCAAGTGTAACGTTGTAGAACATGCATTATTCAGTTATTGCTAAAGGGATGTGTCAAACCACTTCCCCGGATAGCGTTACCATAAAAACGTCCTTCAAATCAGGTCCTGTGAGATGACGGTGAACCACACTTCGCAAAAAGAGAATTTCTCCCCGTCAGGGAATTGAACCCTGGTCTCCCGCGCGGCAGGCGAGAATTCTTTAGCTAAAATTCTCTAAAACGTTTCCCATTCATTCTCAATGGTAGTGCTAAGCCACTACGGATGTAATATTCTAACGGCCTCTGGTAGTTTTTTTTGTCGCTGTTCCGATTTTACCATAGACTCCCATAGAAAAAGAGAGAGGCAACTTTCTGTGAGTCAGTTTACCTCACTTCATCGAACGAAAGAAGACAGCAATATTTTTATCAACGATTGCATGTGAAGTTTCATCATCATCGAGCGGAAAAAACAGGTAAATCTTATTGTTTTAATGCCAGCTACTCTACCTGGAGATGTCACTAAGTGTAGGATATAGAAAACGATTGTACAATTTATAAAGTTTGCTAAGTACCTCACGTACTGTACCAGTACAGTAGTCTGAACTACAGTACAATAGAGCTAGTCGGCTCATATTTCATATTTTACACTGTCTGTATCTGGTTTACTCGCTCACGTTATTGGAACAGTAGTCGGCAATTTATAAAGTTTGCTAAGTACCTCACGTACTGTACCAGTACAGTAGTCTGAACTACAGTACAATAGAGCTAGTCGGCTCATATTTCATATTTTACACTGTCTGTATCTGGTTTACTCGCTCACGTTATTGGAACAGTAGTCGGCAATTTATAAAGTTTGCTAAGTACCTCACGTACTGTACCAGTACAGTAGTCTGAACTACAGTACAATAGAGCTAGTCGGCTCATATTTCATATTTTACACTGTCTGTATCTGGTTTACTCGCTCACGTTATTGGAACAGTAGTCGGCTAAACTCAAACTGTATTTAGATCGGTTGCGTCCCTTTAACTAGTCGGCTAAAACGGACGATACTGTAGGTTGCTTGATCATGTCATGTTACAATACAGAGGCCAATGAATACATAAATAAATTACAATGACAGTTGTTCTAATAACTAGACTAACTAGCTCACGTTTCATGAGTAGGCTACAGTGGGCAATGTTGAAGAATTTTTAACAGCATAAATAATAACAGATTTAGTATTACAGTATATTGTTTAATTGAAACAATCTAAATAAAATCATTTTTATCACTCTATGCACATTGTCTTTTGTAGAGATCAATATGAAGAAGTTTTTCCCTGGAAAAATGCAAGTCTCCTTCAGAAAAGGCCCGTCTGGGTATTTGAGACAGGACCCCTCTGAAGAAGCTCAGAGGATCAAAGAGAACCCCTCCCCCCAGGACAAGTCTGCACCTCAAAGGGAAGACTTGGTGAAAACCAACGCCCACACAGAGGTGTTTCTGAGAGGGGGGGATGTGTCTGACCGGCTGGAGGTGTTAGGTGAATACATCCTCCAGTTTGGAAAATACAAAGGAAAGTCCTTCAGGTGGCTGCTGGAGAATGATGTAGGCTACACCTTGTACCTCATCAACAAGGTAGATCAGGAGCAGACAGCCGGGCAGTTCAACCCAGCGGGCCACAGTAAAGACAGCCTACTGTCCTTCCTGGAGTACACCAAAGGCTTTCAGGAAATTGAGGACCTCCGGAGGTACTCTGTCAAAAGACCCGCTGCACCCGTTGCTTCTGACCATGACAACCTAGTTGGCTTTGGTTCCAGGGCTAAAAGCACCTGGGGGGAGATTTGGAACGGTAGAGCCGATGGGTACGCAGCGTTCATAATGGGAAAGAAGTGCGTGCAGCGCAGCAAAATGCACAATCTGCAGCAGTACCTTATGAAGCAAAGGACCCTGACAGCATCCACACTTCAACCCCTTAATGTTGCCGACTCCAATACCACCTCAACCCCTGCCTCTCATCCTCCAGGTCTGTTCATGTAACATACATCACTTACATAACGGTTTACATATTTGTTCCATACAAATTGTAATGTGACCTTTGTTTTATTTCCTAGTCATAGAGGATGATGAGGATTTGGAGAGGGCAATGCTGAGTCTGTCCTCTTCCAAGTTTGGGACCCAGCTGAGTGAGTTAACTAAAGGAACATGTCCATACTTATTTCAGTCACTTTCATATCAATTCAAATGTATTATTTAAACATAATGCAATGTACTCATTGTCTGTCCAGGTTCACCAGCAGTAGAAGCAGTTGGGACATCGGCTTCATCCACTGCTAGAGGTTAACCATCCATCAGTTTTGGAGGATAATTTGGTCACCCGCAGAATTATCTACCATAACTGAGTTTTAATATGCTTGTTTATTATTTTGGTCGTGTTCTGGCCTGTTCTGATGCTTGTGTTCTTTTGTTCTACTTACTACTGTCTTAAGGATGTAACATGTCAGCGATGAGGGTAAGTGTTTATATTAGTTCTATCTCTGCATGTTTTCTATAAAGCTGTGTCAAGGGTTTGGCATGCCAATTGGACAAGGATGAAAAAGTCTGTAGCACACTTTCATTTAAAATTAAAAACGTAATTTAACTATGACTTCTTTACTTACCTACATGAAAACTGCAGTTTCTCTCTCCTTTGAAATCTAGATGCCAAACCCTTGACTATTTATTATTTTATTTTGGTATTGTCACTGAGCTTTACCTGTTATCATTGAAATATCAAATTGATATAGTTAGATTTTATAGAAGAATATCAAATCTATCTATATACCATTTGATTAAAAAAATCTTCATTTGTATTAATTTTTTTAACTAATCAGAATGCATTTATTAATCAGAATGCAGGGATAGCTTTGTTATTATGTTGATAACAAGTAAGGCAGAAGTGACTCTTACCAATTACACATACAAATAAGATTGGCACGCCAAACTGTGTCGAGGGGTCATATGATAACACTTCGTTTTCCTTAACAGTGAGGAGCAAACCAACAGCTACACTCTCTAGACCAACTGACTGCCCCACAACTGCTTCTCCTTTGCAAGGTTGATATCTGTACATGTATGTCTCATATTTATTTGCTATGAAAGTGTCTCCCATTCATGTTTAAGTTTGTGTTATTTTATCTCCACAAGCTTCCTCCGCTCCAGTGAAGGTCTGCCTACCGGTACCTCCTCAGCTGCTTGCCTTGGGTCAATCTTTGATCCCACTACCAACTTTGTCAGAACACAGTATGTCCTTTCATTTTCAATGGACACAAACTCTTATTTTGTTGTCTATAAACAAGTTAGTTTTCTGAAAAGTAAAACATTGTCATTTCATGCCACTTATTGAGAGAAAAGAGAAACAGAATGTTTTCACGGCCGATTAAATGTTAATATCTCAATCTGGTTTTTGCTTTTTCACAGCTCTGTCACACCCTGCTCCTCCAGTAGACCCTGCATCCAGTGAACAGCCTGCACCCTCTCCTGCAGTATCCAATAGTGTCCCTAGCTATGACTCGGATGTCTGTCGCTGGACCTGCTCCAATCAGCAGCGGATCTGGATTAAGACGGAGATGGAAGCTTTGGGGCTGTGGCCAGGTTCACGCCCAGTACGCCATCTGATGAAGATGGTCTCTTTGTGGCGCTACCCACCTCAGCCAGAGCTTATTGAGACCTCTTCTGACCTGCCCTCCCCCAAATATTTCCAGCTCCATCCGTTTTTCATCTGGAAACCAGAGAATGACATCATGGAGCGCCTAAGAAACAATTACGTGCTCCCATGTCTCCATGGTTGTCCGCAGCCGATGATAGCATCGGCGGGGGTGGGGAGGCCTCGTGTCATTGTTGGCATGAGTGGCCAATATTACATTTTTGCATCCCGTCTGTGCTGCAAGACCTGCAGGAAGTACTGGTTTGCTGACAACCCTCAGTGGTTGGACAAACTTCCGCAGCGCTTCACTAACATCCTGCCAGCCTTTCTAACCTACAAAAAGGCCATCTGCAAAACGGTGTTGCATGAGCTGAGGCGCACGGGTAAATCACCCAATGACATGGCCAAACAGGTGACGGAGATGCTGCACCTAAAATATGAGCAAGCTCATCTCTCCTACCTGCACTGTGTGCAGAATGTCCAGGACACAGAGGTGGGCTTGGGTGGCCAGAAAACGATCAGTGCCTTCATCAGGGGGCACAACCAGGTGCCTCCTTTTGGAGGTTATGAAGACGCTGATGGTTGGAGTGGAGTGTCAGTGTCTGCACAATACCTGACAGACTGCTTGCTCCAGGAGTTTCGACGCCAGGAGCCAGCAATCAACAAGCTCCTACAGGGGACCTTTGGGCAGGTGTTGAGATCTGACCACACGCGCAAGATTGCCAGAAAGGTTACACTCTCCTCAGGGGCCATGTCATCCTACGCCATCATGAACGAGAACTGGATGATCCTCTCCTGGGTGATGGTGCAGTCAGAGGCTGAGCGCTCCTTGGAGCCAATGTATGAAGGTCTGGCCAACCGCTACACTGCTGCTGGACTGGACATGGCCAAGTACCACTGGGTGGACAGGTATGGCTATTATATAGCACACAATTCATAAGACATGTAAATCATATAATGTGAATGTAACTACATTTCTGTTGTAAATGTAGCCCATATATTTGCATATTTCTCATTTAGTTTTCTTCCATTTTGGTAATTGTGTAGGGACTGCTGTGCAGCATTCAGGATTCCAGACTCCCACCCTGGTGAACATCTAGTGTGGGATGCTTGGAAGACCACAGAGGCTGTGTTGGCAGAGGTCACTGCAGGGGAGCTGTCCAACACCTGTGCCTCAAGGTCAAAATTCAACCCGGACATAGAAATGAAGCTGGACCTGTTTCACTGCATGAGGCGTTTTTGCAGGGAGTGTGTGTCTGAGCATCATTCCCTGTACAGTTCCTTCTGCCAGTTCCTCTCCGCTGCCTTCCTTGTGGTCGACCAGGAAGATCTGCAGAGGCTGAAAGTTGCATACACTTTCTGTGGCATTGTGCCTCCAAACCCCACCAAGCAGCACATCCGGGATCACTGCAGGACCAAGATCCCTCAGCCTCAGGAGCTGGTGACCAGGATAGAGGAGGTTCTTCAGCACTTCCAAATGTCCAAGGACCCAGACAATGTCCCGCTCTTCAAGCCAACAATGTTGAAGACCTGGAGGATCCAGCGGGTCCACATACTGAGGGGCTGCCTCAGTGACCCAGAGCTGAAAGACGGGATCATGTACAGGTATGGGGGAACCTTACAGCTGAATCATGTCCAGGGGGAGGGAGCCAGAGTGCCCATCTGGATCCCAGTCCGAGGCACTTCCCAGCAGGAAGGCTACCACTTTCACCAGGCCCAATGGGTGACTGGCAACCGTGTCTCCCCTGAGCTGTTCCAGGCCCAGGGTATGACTGGAGTGGCACGCTGGAACTTTGAGAGGCTGGTGGACCTGAAACAGCCTGATGTCCTCCTTCCAGCGATGTTTGACCCTGTGCTCATGATGGAGCTGAATGCAGCCTCTGTAAGGGTGACAGGCCAGCCCAAGTACAAAGCCTTGTACGCCTCAAACAGGGACACTGGAGAAATGTTTGGGTTGAAATACCTGGAACCTGGCTGTCGTCCGGTACCTATCGACTGGGACAAATACAGAACCCCTGGCCCCGCTCAGCCCTGTCCCCCTACGACTGCAAACACCCAGTCCTCACTACAGTCCTCCAGCGAGCCCTCCATAGCGCTCTTTCATTGTCCTGCGCCTCTCCCCCCTGCTGCACTGAATCCTAAGCGTGAGAGTTCAGAGGAACCCCAGGACAATACAGGTAATTTTAGATTGTTCAGTTCTTTAGTATTAGACTTTAATTTAAACATTAAAGTTTTTTTTTCAAGATACGTATATGTTTTTTGTATGCACCTTCCTGCTACAGTAAATGCCTTGTTTTGTGAACTTACATAGCAAATAAAACAAATTCTGATTCTGAAAGGAACATTTTGAATTGTACACATATTTACACGTACAGACATCCATGTGTGGTTTTCAAAAACAAACTATACACTGTATTTACTAACAATAAACTGTATCCAATTTATTTCTCAGCTGTGCCATACACACCGACCCTTCCAATGGCTGCCTCTCCTCGGAGTGCCCGCACCGGGCCTGTTAAAACTGGAGGCCGGGTCTTTGTGCTCGACCACACCAGGTGGACTAGCCCTATGAAAGTGGCCATTGATGGTCTGCTCACCACGTACCATGGACAGAAGGACATGCTGAGGCTTGTGGACCATGAGTATGCAGCCATGGTCCACAGTTCCATCACTGACCCAAACTCCCTCCTACACCCGACAACACGGCTGCACATCTGCAGATATATAAAATATCTGGCCAAGCTGCAGAACACCAGCTCCTCACTTAATGTCAGTCCAGAAAAGCTGCTGGAAACCCAACAGCTGTGGCAGCGCTTGACTGAGAACAGTGACACTGTCACTGTGCCTGTAACCACCCTCTCACCTGCCACTGTGAATCCTCCAGCCAAGGCATCGCCACTGACAGAGGAAACGATTGAGAGAATGGTGAGTGACATTCTGCAAAGACAGCAGCAGCAACAGCAACAGCAACAAGCCAGAGGACAAAAGAAGAAAACAAAAACCTGTCTTTCCTGTGGCCAGCCCAAGTCCCGGTTTGAAAACGATGGCTCATCCATTCATTTTTTTTACCAAAATGGGCCATCCAGGTACTTTTACTGCTCAACCAAAGTCCACCAAAAATATGGGGCAGAGGGACTTACAAACCCCAGGATGGAATTGGTGGACTTCATGGACACCCCATTTTTTGAGCGGGAGCTTGCTGCAACGCAGCAAAAAGTGCAGGGCCAGAAGGCCAAAAGGAAGGCAGCAGATGTGCCACCACAGGGGCGGCTGTGCAGGTTCTGCCACCGTGTCTTGAAACAAGGCCCTGATAGCCCTCATGTCCACACAGGATTCCCAGGAGTGGCAGGGAAGTATGTCTACTGTCCTGCTAAGGTGTTCTCCCTATATCAGGACCAAGGCATGGAGAAGGAGCTGATCTGGGGGGACTTCAAGGGTTCAGCCTTTTATGAGGCAGAGAGGTTGAGATGGCTGGCTGAGAAGGGGA